>NC_083463.1:4215671-4274812 GCF_030014155.1 Tachysurus vachellii
TAAAGCATTGCATTTAACTTACCTGTATACCTGGAGATATGCATGATCATTTCAAAACCAGGAAATAACACACTTGTTATTATGTATGTGTGTGTAGGACAGTCTGGAGCTGGTGTTTAAGCAGTCTAGACCTGTGGCGGTGACATCTATGGCATTTCCTCTGGGTGATGTTAATAACTTTGTGGTGGGCAGTGAGGACGGAACGGTCTATACTGCCTGCAGACACGGCAGGTGTGTGTGTTTGTGTGTGTGTGATGCATAGGCATTTTGACATAAACTAGATTGCGATGCCAACAGTATAAATAAATACTATAATATTCTTGCTAGACATTATTACAATGTAACAACTGTGTAATAACAACGTAATTACTAATGATTAAAGCTTTCGCCGAATACGCAGCAGTGTTGAATTGGTAAACACTTAAATTACTTAATCCATTTCTAGGGATTAAAATGTATTTTTGTATTTGTGTGTAGTAAAGCAGGGATAAGCGAGATGTTCGAGGGTCATCATGGCCCAGTTACAGGGCTTGACTGCCATACAGCCACCGGACCTGTTGATTTCTCTCACCTGTTTGTGACTTCTTCTTTCGACTGGACCGTCAAGCTGTGGAGCACCAGGGTAACACACACACACACACACACACACACACAGAATAGATAGGCTATTTCACTGTGTATTAAGAGGATGTCTGTGTGTGTCTCTATAGAACACTAAGCCTCTGTACTCATTCGAGGACAACTCTGACTACGTGTATGACGTCATGTGGTCTCCTGCTCACCCTGCACTCTTTGCCTGCGTCGACGGAGTCGGACACCTTGACTTGTGGAACCTCAACAACGAGACTGAGGTTTACACACACATCTGCCTATACATATTAGAACCTTCCACTGATATAATTATTAATGCTGTGCTACACCTACCCTTAAGAAAACCTTTTGGCTTTGGTTTTAATTGTTTTATAGACATTAAAATTTATTTTTTCAAAAGTCAAGGCCAAATGTCCCCACAAGGTCAAGGTCAATCGTCGGATATTTCTAGTTTTGTGGGGACACGAGGTAGTAAATATACCACTCAGATACAAAACACACACACAGACACCTCCATGTAATTCTTAAGTATCTCGTTTGGTATCTTTTGGATTGTGTGTGTGTTTTGTTAGGTTCCCTCAGCTTCAGTGACAGTAGAGGGGAACCCTGCGCTAAACCGCGTGCGCTGGGCCAATTCTGGCAGAGAGGTTGCCGTCGGTGATTCTGAGGGTCGTGTACACATCTACGACGTAGGAGAGGTGAGACACACACAATAAAAATAATTATAAATAATCATAAAATAATATTTAAAGCTTCAGTCATGTGATTTAAAATGCATGTATATGTTGCAAAAAGGTTTGAGGTTACTTAAACCCTCAGTGTTTGTTGTGTCGATGTCCCCGAGTTTATAGTCTGTTTATTAACGAGTGTATTTTATCCCCCCTGCAGCAAATCGCCGTGCCGCGGCAGGACGAATGGACCAGCTTCCTTAAAACACTCAGCGAACTCGGAGAGAACCAGGAGGAGGAGGAGGATCTGGCAACCCAGCGCCTTGCTGCCTGATTTGGCTCCCATGCAGTCGACTATGACCTTCACACTCACAGTCACAGTTATATTTCTGTAGAACGAGTCTAAAGCTTCCTGAGTGATCTCGAGCTTCCCTTCACTGCTCTAATCTCTTCCACTTTAATCTGTCCAGGTGACAGGATGGAAAAAGCCTGACTAGTGTGAAAAGCACAATAAAAGAAGTTAAGGGATGTGTTTAAAATAAGGAAGATAACGAGAGCTAATGCTAGCACTAATCAACTAGAAACCATTATATTAATCGGTGCACTGATGAACCTCTCTATTTTCTGGGCTATAAGACATCTTTTTTCCTCTAGCAGGATGGACATATTGTAATTTCTATTTTTGTTTTATTGTGATTTGCAGAGTTGTTTTGTATTTTTACGATAATTTGCTTTAGCATTTTAAACTAAATTAAATTAACACTACAGTTGACTTGACACCGATATAAAACCCTGTAAATTTCCATTTTATACATGCATTAGCATCACTGTAGCCACAAACAGAGCTAACAGAAGTCTGAAACAAGAAGGTTGCAGTGTTAAACATGTATCTAGCTAATGTTAACTATGTTCACTAAAGATTTTCTGAGGTAAAATTTCATAGGGGAAACATTTTTAAATAATTATGTTTCAAATAACAGAGGTTTAACTTAAAATGTGTCTTTCGGTGTGAGTTCGCTAATCAACGCTAGTTTATGATTTACACAACAAAATTACGTGTATATTTATTTTTTTAGGGTTTGATTTATAATCCGGAAGATATGTTGTTTAAATTAAATAAAATAAAAACTTCTTAGACTGTTTGAATCCCATTTTTATAAAATCCCCATCTTATGATTTGTGGATTACTGTTTTGATGAACTAGCCTAGCATAACACTGGAATGCTGATGTTTGTTAAGTGAAATGAAGTTAAATGAAGTTGTGTTCTGTGTAACAGACGTAGCCACAGTTTTTCAAAATAGCTGACATATTACCTGAGCGTGAGGGAAACAGTTTCCGGTGGCCATTTTGTCCAAGAAAATAGTTCCCGATCCTGTGGAAAATCAACTCTTCTCTTCTCTTCTCACTCTAGTAACACAGTGATCTGTTCTTTCTGCTCAACACTAACATTTAATTCATCTACACTCACTAGAGAATCAATACTGTGTGTGATTCGACTCTGAGCCATGCAGTAAATATGTGTGTAATAAAAAAAAAAAATATGATCTATGCTTTTTAAGTTTTCACTGAAACTTTCCTAAATTATTTTAAAAAGGTATCATTGATTGATTATTACTCCTTTTGATAAGATTAGCATTGAAGATTTTCATCTGAAAAATTTCTACTTTGGTGTAAATGTGTTCAGTGATGCTTTTAACCACTGATATTTATATCTTTTTATACTTCTTCTTCATTACTAAAATGAAAAGGCTGGTGTGTAACCTGTAGCACGTTCACTTAACGTCAGAATTACGCTAATGATCGAAACTTACGTGTAACGGATATGCTGAAAAATATGATTTAATAATGCTAGTTAAACCATGTTTTAGCTTTATTTTTTTCCAGAATTAGCTACACAGCTAAATCACAGAACTCTACAGCGACTGAAAAGCGAGTGTTAACATTTGTTTTCTCTCTGAACTGCGACTTCTGTCGTTCCTGTAATTCTGACATCACGTGAACATGCTAATATTTACATCCTGTATCGTTTACAGGCTGGTGTTTCACATACTGTTTCACACTTTCTTGTACTACATTAAAATAACTTTTTACTCCACTTAGGAATGTAAAGCGTGTCTCTTTCTCTCTGTAACTTGTCTTGAATCTAAATACAATTTCACAAAGAATTTCTTTTCTCTAACAGCAGCTCTTGCAGTTGTGGAGCTACAAGAAAGGTTTCTATTAACACAAACAATCGTCTCTATAGACACGCTGTTCAAATCTATCTTACTAGAAGATATCTTGAATAATAAGGTTTAATATTTAAAGGAAAAGTTATATAATATTCCTCATTAAGAGACTCAAGTTTGGAGATTAACATATAAATTCCACACACTGTTTAATTTATGACCTAAAATTAAAATGAATCTCTCCAAACCAGAATAAAAGATAAAATTAATGAATTATATATTACATTAATAATATATTATTAATTAATTACTAAATAATGTTAAGATGGATTGAAATAAAGCTCAGTCTGGGTTTAAAATTTTAACTGTTCATGATTTATTTCCATAAAATACAATACAAGAATGAAATGCATTTAAATTATCTCCTAAACATTCTCATCGGGTCGATTATTATTTCCGTATTATATTCGATGTGATTTTGATCAGTGAGCAGAACTTTGGGAACCTCTGTACACGCGTCAGTGAGAGGCCGAGATGAAGACGAGTGCACCGCGCTCCTCTGTGCAAAAGAGATGTACAACTATGTACAGGTCATGTGCAACCTACGCAAAGCATTATGGGGAGGCGGGGAAGGAAGAGGAGGGGCTCTACAGAGAGCATGCTTCAATAACGCAAGAGGAGGAGGAGGAGGAAAAGAAAGAGGAGGAACTTCCTAAACACCAGCAAAAATAATAACAACAATAAAGAGGAGTGAGAGGATTAGATGGAGCATATACACAAACATGAGCACAGGAAACTCAGGTCACGTGGGACAGAAGGATTCAATCTTAAAGAAAATATTCCATCTTAAAGCTCATCAGAGCGAGCGTGTGCATGATAGCTGCCTGTCAACGTGAAATTTAGGAATTCAAACAGGAATATAAATAAAATGTAACATACACAAAGTTCCCCTTCCAGGCATAGTGGTGGGAATGCGGATGATGCAGTGTGCAGAATTATAACGTTGTTCAGTTATTTTATTTAAGAAATCAGCTCAATTCATCATCTAACACACACACACACACACGCTAAACAAGTCCTGGCTGAAGGATTAGGTTTGGATTAAATTAAATGTTACAGCCAAACTCCTGGGTTTTACTTACATGCAGATGTGTTCTAGCCATCCACATGAATTATTAGACTGAATGGGCAGATTTCACTTCTGTGTTTTATTTTTGCCCTAAAACAAAGGGATGGAGTCATTTTCTTTCTTGTATGAAGTCACATCACTGAGTGAGATCATCAGTTGCATCTTAAGCTCAGTATTAGCTGGAAAAACAAAAAAGTGATATAGTTTTTGACTTTTGTGGTTCTAAATGTTTCCACTCAGTAACAGCGGACTCGGCGTTCGATTGGTCTCGTCGTTAGTAAGAGGAGGTATATTTATTGTAGCAGGTATGGAATGTAACAACGTGAAAAGCTGGCAGGGAAAAAAACCCCCCACTAAATATCTGAATAAAAAAAAAAAAATGCTGTTAGTTCAGTCAAATGAACTACACTACTGACTCAGAGAACATGACAATTTCAATGTCACTATGTTTACTTTTCATACCTAATGTTTCAAATAAGTTTGATCAACAATGTCAGATTGACTGACTATCAGTCTCGATGGTTTTAAAGCTGCCAAATCCCTCATCATCATCCCGAAGCAATCAGTAACTTATGTATAAGTATATACACACATGCGTGCAATGGTCATTGGATGAATCGAAGAGGATTTGGCAACCACAGCTGTCCCACATCACCTGAGTTCGCTTTGAAGTTGCAGGGGGAAAACTTATTGGTTTTATCAGTCATTTAAAAAAAAAAAAAGGCTAACCGCATTATTATAATACATGAACTGAAACATTCAGTTGTAACAGAGGAGGCACTGATGAACTCCTATCAGTAAATAAAACCCATTGTCTCCCCCACCACACAACAACGACAACAACAACAACAACAGAAACTAAAAACAGGAGCAAAGCAGACTGGATGACGGACACGCGTACACAGCCTCTGGAGGACAGGACCCGAGTGGGCGGGGCCTGTTTAAGAAGCCGCCTCTTTAGAGGGCTGGATGCTGACCACGCCGGATGATTTGAATTTGGGAAGGTGGAGTCCGAATTTGCTCTCGACGCCAGCGAACGTAGCGGCGGCCAACCGGTAACCTCCGACGTGCTCTGCGTTCACCGGGGGGAGCTCAGAGATACGAGACTTCGGCGTCGGCTCTGAACCTGACGGACGACTGTAGAGACAGAAGAAAGGTCAGAGGTCAGGTTTTGCATGGCTTCGCTATAAACGCTGTTCGATTATGTTTCACAAGAGCAGGGATACATAAAATTATTCGTATACAAAACTAACAAGACTGAAGGGAGACGATTCGATTTTCAGGCTTTAACATCAGCTTATGATTAGCAATAAGACTGACATTGTGTTATGTAGTGGCAGCTAATAGATAACTCACAAATGCATTTGCTGCAGCAAAGAATTCGGTACAAAAAGATATTAAGTCAGTTTTTTTGTGTTAATACATCAATCTACTTTGAATTTCTTTCAAGCAATCAGTCTGCACTGACATCCTTTGCTAGTTGGTCTTAACGTTAACAGATTAAACTGTACGTCTCTAATCATCCACCATGTCTGATGGCAAGCCCTTACAGTACATCTACATCCATCTCCGTATGTCTCAGGACGCTCATGTTGCTTCCAGTATAACAGCGAGATGTGTGGGAAATGATGACGAGAAACCAAAATAACAAGTGATTTGATAATTTGATGCGTGTATTGATGCAAGACTTGGATGGGAAGCGAGGATTCATCGGTACTTACTGTCCACCGAAGTCCACATAGAACCATCTCTGCAGGAGTTCGTAGGTCACCAGGGTCACAGCGAACTGAGGTGATGAGCGGAAAACACGAGCTAGCGGAGAAAGAGAAAACACAGGAAACTTAAGCCTCTGATTATTCACTCTTACTGTCTGTGCTCATCAAATGTATAACATCTAAAAATGTATATAAACCTGCTGTGACATTGTTTGATTTGCCTAAAAATAATAATAACCTTTGATTTGTACAGCGCTTTTAACAATCAGGCACATAAAATCTATTTTATTTTCAGTGGGATGAAAAAAGGACATCATTGCTGCATCGCAGTAGTTCAGTCACTCTGCAAACTCCAGCTCTCGTTGAGAGAAACGGAATTGCATCAGTTTTGTTAAACCGAGGTGCTTATGAGGATTAATTTTAAAATTAATTCTGTTTTAGTTTTTTTATGTACTAAATACAATTGCAGTTTTACCTCCAGCTCCTTTCCATAAAGCCCTGAAGCCCTCCTCTCTCATGATCTTACGGAAACAGTCGATTACCCCGTTGTAGGTGGTCTGTCCTGCACGAGCCGCGACCTGCAGTCGCGTTTTGATGACATCAGCGGGGGTGACCAGTGAGGCAGCCGGGACTCCTGTTCAATGGAAGAGTCAAAAATGTTCAGGAATCAATGTTAGAGGTCATATGCTCATTTTGTCTGACCAATTAGCTTTGAGTATTAAATACTCCTTTTCCACCAAAAAGAACCTGGTGCTGGTTCAAAGTTGGTTCCACTTTCGAACCTTCTAAGAACCAGTTTGCCTTTCCATCGGTTAGAGAGCCGTCACAGAGCCGAGTCTGACGTCACTGTATACGGGTCACGTTACACAGCAACGTTAGCACAGCAGCGGCAAACACAAACACATCAACAATGGTGGATGTTGCTTTACTGTTAATGCTCATGGCTTTGTAAACCTACATTAGCATCCAAACTCGGAGAATACAACGTGTACGTGCAGCTCCATGTAATCTGTATAAACGGAGGTTGTAATCGAGAAAGTACATAACGTTATTTTATCATTAACACAGAAAAAAGTTAACCTTAGCATGTAGCTACTTACTATCATGTGTGCTGATAATTGATCATATTGCGGTAAAGTAAAAGTGTATTAAACATTAGTATACTTCTTCCTCTTGAGACCCGAATGTGCTCATATGAGGACATAACCTTTTCTCACAACTTCATTGGCTATATATATTTATTGTACCAACCTTATATGAGGACTTTTAGTTATAATTCTTTTGCCTAACTGCTTCCTTGAAAACACTGATTAAATTTATAGTTATCAGCTATGAATTAAGAGAAACAGTCAGTAGAATTTGTAATGTACACAACAGTAACATACGGGTCTCGGGAGATTGAGGTAAATTATCAAAGGCGCTAACAGTAGCCCCGCCCACAGCCCCTGACACAAGCGGTTCTTAAGTCTAGACCAGCAACGTTTTGGTGCTACTTAAGAACCACTTTTCCTGGTTCAGAGCCGGTGCTTTGGCTGTCGAAAAAGAAAGAACTGGTTCTAAATTAGGCTCCGAACCAGAACTCAAACTGCCTCGGTGGAAAAGGGGCAAAAGAGCGCTGTTGTAGAACATGAACTTAAGACTCACACTTGAACATTTTCTTTGATGTTCATAAGATGATGTCAAATAGTGAATGAGTGACATGTTTACCTGCGATGGCTCCGGCAGTGAGCAGCTGCAGCGGCCCGAGTCTCCCTTCCTCATCAGCGAGCATTGATTTAGTGTGAGCATACACGGGGAAGTAAATTGCAGAAAAGGGAATATCACGCAGGAAACAAGCCTTCGCACCCTATATGACAACGATTAAATCAGTAGTCAGACGTGTAAATCACAGTGTTAGCAAAAAAAAATAATAACTATATAAACGGAAACTTGGCCTTGTGCGCTTGACCTTTGGATGCCATCATGCTGAGATTTGCAGGGTGTATGTTACCTTATAGAGGCCGAAGAAACCCAGGTCTCGGATCACACTGAGCGCGCTCACTCTGGGACCTGTGGTGATCTCACCGGCAACCTGGAGACGAATCTTTACAATCTCAAGGGGATTGGTGAAAATCACCTGAGAGGCGCCGGCCTATTGAAGAGGGAAAATACACAATTAATTATAAATGAACTTATTCTGTACTTAATTACTTGCTATAAAAACAGTGTTGTACTTGATGCATGTCATTTATAGACAATTTTTAAACACCTTTCATTTTTAACAGCTTCCAAGTAAATGAGTTTATACGGCTGAACGGATATTTTTACAGCCTTCGTTGTCTTTTAGTCTGAAAAGTGGTGCTTGCATGATATTTTTAAAAAACAAAAAAACAAAAAACATCCAAACATTTTTTCTGCAACATTTTTTTCTTATACATTTGAGGGGAAAGTTTTTGGACTGACTCAATAATGCATAAATCACAAAATAAACAACTATAACAAAATAGATAAATAACCTGCCTTTTGCACAGTACTGTACATTAACCATGAAATTAGATTGAAAATATAGAAATAGTTCACTCTCACTATTCAACCATTAAAAAGTTTTATGGATTCATTAAAAAGGGCCATGGAGTAAAAGTGTGCTGATGTTATAGCATGTGCCTTCCATGATGTGATGCCAGATGCAAGTGTACCAGTAGACCTGAGAGCTGGTATTTCAGCACCATGGACAGCTCTCAACACTGCATGGGCAACATTGTGTAGACTATCCAGAGGAATCTGGTTCTCAGGTCCTTCAAGGCCAATTCATAAGCTATATACTTAATGGTTTTAGTCATTCACCTCAATTATATCCACAATGATTGCAACAGACATACTCCTGCAATATTATGCCCCATTTTCTAAAAAGCTGTAAAGAAAATATTGACTTTGGCCCTTCATGGAGATGCTGAGTAATTAATTAATTATTATTATTGTGTCTCTGCCATTTTAGCTCCCAGCCAAATCTACTAAGTCTGTCAAAGTCTTGAAGGCTTTTATCGTCTTCATACAGTGTTTCATACCAGTTACGTTTTAATATGCAAAAAACATAGACCTTTTAAAAAAAAAGACCTACTTAATGATCAAGCACAAACTCTAAAATAAACTCTTAGAATAAAAGGACATTAGTTTTTTAAGACATATCAAAGCTATGAGAGTGGATAATAATTACTACATTGTACACTAAGCAACATCACTGAGATTTTTCTGTAGCTCTCGTCCCTTATCTAAACAGACTTTTGTCTGCTTTGTATGGTGGCCAAGAAGTGTAAAACAAATTAACAAATCTGAAAACACATTAACAAATCTGAAAGGTGTCTCGTCCGATGATCGGTAAGTTTCCATTCACAAATTATACCTACCTCTTCCGGGTTGTCTGACTTGTCGTTGTGTTTTTGGATTTGTTAATGTGTTTTGCACTTCTCGGCCACCGTAGTGTTGCCTTTAAAATCAAAATTCTATCCGGGATTCAAATCCTAAGCCAAATGTCCAGGGAATGGAGACAACTCAGCAGCTGAAAATTCCTACTAATAAACTATACAACAGACGAGAAGGAGCACAACAAAGGATGCATGTTTGGCATATACATCTGCACACCCTCACATCCTGATACTCACACATCCACCAGCCAGAATCTCAGCAGGGAGAGGGATCAAACCATCTTTTTCAGTGAATTTATCTCTCACAAAGTCGTTCACCTGTAAGATTAAAAACAGTCAATGTTAAACTTGTGTAGTCTATTTTATAAGTGCAAAAAATAACAACAACAAAAACAAATAAACAAAGGCTAATTAAATTGTACCTCTCCTGGTCACTGAGGCAGTACCATTACCTTATACCCTTAAATCTGGACAGGATCAACTATATAATTTAACTGTAATTACCTTACTAGTATAAAGCTATACTACATACCCCTGTTTAGGTAGAAACATACTAAAAATTAAAATGCTGTATGTTTGAGGGTGCCACTTTGATGGTACATAATTTAGCTCGTTTGTGTGTAAAAACAAAACAAAACAGTGAAGTCGCTATGCACTGCAATAAAGCAAAAAATAAAATAATTAACTAATACCTTTAGAAATACACTGATTGCTGTATTTTCCCCAACTGCTTTGTTAGGGGTTTCAGGGGCAGTGGTGGCTCTGGGCTGTTGTTGAGAGGGTTGGCGTTCAAGCCCCAGTACCGCCAAGCTGCAACTGTTGGGCAGTTGAGCAAGTCCCTTAAACCTTCGTGCTCAGAGGCACTATCATAGCTACCCCTTCACTCTGACCCCAACTTTCTCAGTTGGGATACATGTAGAATTCCACTGTTCTGTAATGTATATGTGGCGATAATAAAGGCATCTGTGCCCCAATTTCACACTGCAATGTGTGTAGTCTCTCTTTTGTGAGTGGTGCTTCAGTGCCTCCTACTGGAACATTTTAGTTACATGCTTATGCTGCAATCTGTTGTATGGTAAAACTCAGAAAACTTCCATCTCTGAATTAGAAAAGTGCAACGAAAATTATTCAATCAATAAAATTATGTAGCTTTCCTTTGTGAAACGGTGCTTTGTAAGTTTAGATTTGTAACATAAGTCTGTTGATTTCAGCCCAGATTTGAACAATTTTATCATGTTTACCAGCAAAAACAAACAAGACATGTGACCTAAATGTTTGATCGTTCAAAGTAAAAAATTCATGTAGATCTTAACGTGTTTATCTCGATACTTTTCTAAACTGAAGGATTATACTGCATCGGGTTAATACAAAGTCTCATATAAGACTGTGTATATCAAAGTTTGAAGGTTCGATAGAAACAGGAAAAGAACTTACAGTGAGCTTGATAGCTTTCTCTGGAGCCACACCAATGAGTTGGGGAACGAGACCTAAGCAGGATGGATACAGAATTTACCTTCAGCACACACCACACCGACAGGGTAAACAAATTGGGTTTGATCTACCCTACAGCGTATGTGCAGTGTGTAATGATCTTTTTAGGACTGAGCTTTTCCACGCTGTGTTACCTCTGTAGAAGCCGAAGAAGCCCTCGTAACGTAGGACTTTCTTGGCGCAGTCGAAGCTGTTCTTGTACATAAGCTCTCCTACAAAGGAGCCAGTGGAGCGCTGGTTCTGCATCCGCGTCTTCACCAGGTCTATAGGGTACACTGCTGTCGCTCCCGTTGCTACACACAGACAAACTCATTATTTACAGTATATGTCAAGTCTAAGCTCCAGGGGTGGGGGGGTGGGGTGTGTGTATGTGTATGTGTGTGTGTATATATGTATATGTATATATATATAAAACTATATATAACTATATATATAACTACAAACTCAAGATGAATCTGGACAGGTTTCATTGGTTAGGTCTATGATTTCTTTTATGTGTATATATGTATAAAATTATATTACTAATGAATTTATATGTGCAAGAAAGTGTTTTTATGTAATCTATTCAGACAGAAATGAGCTAAAACGTGTGTGTGTGTGTGTGTGTGTGTAATCTTTCACCTCCAGCAATAGAGCCTAGGGTGAAGCGATATGCTGACTCAGCAGCTTGGAGCCACACAGGACGAGCCGCATCACCGTGGATCTGAGTAAGACAAATAGTTAGACACATAAACATGTTTGTTCATATTCCTCAAGATAAACAACAACAAAACAAAAAAGTCTTAAACAAAATGCTGCAGTAAACACGTTATTACACCCTCACCCACCCACCCCCTCTCATAAACACGCACCCACCCCCACTCACCCACACCCTCTCATACACACGCACCCACACCCACACCCACACATACACACCCACCCCCACTCACCCACCCCCCTCATACACACGCACCCACACCCACTCAATACACACCCACCTACATCCACCCCCTCTCATACACACCCACCTGCACCCACCCCCTCTCATACACACCCACCCCCACTCACACACCCCCTCTCATACACACCCACCCACACCCACCTCATACACACTCACCCACCCACACCCATACACACCCACCCCCACTCACACACCCCCTCTCATACACACCCACCCACACCCACCTCATACACACGCACCCAACCCCACCCATACACACCCACCCCCACTCACACACCCCCTCTCATACACACCCAACCACACCCACCTCATACACACGCACCCACCACCACACATACACACCCACCCACACCCTCTCATACACACCCACCTACATCTACCCCTCTCATACACACCCACCCACACCCATACACACCCACCCCCTCATACACACGCACCCAACCCCACCCATACACACCCACCCCCTCTCATACACACCCACCCACACCCACCCCCTCTCATACACACCCACCCACCGCCGCTCACCCACACCCACTCAACCACCCACCCTCTCACCCCCACCTGTTTCTGCGCCTCTGCTAGGTGATAAGGCAACGCGCCCTCCTCCAGAGGAGCTATCCGATCAATATCAGCCAGGTTCAGACGCCTAGAGGGAGCAGAAGTGAAGCCAGAAATGAAGAAAGTATCCAGATCTAGTGCAAAATACATGTAAATATATCATTTCTACATGTATGTATTCTAAACACATATGTTACCCAGTCTGGGAGTGGAGGCCAGAGAGCTGATACAGGATGTCGATCTCCATAGGAGTGATCTGACCAAACTTATTGGCAGCATGGACAAACTCCTCTAATGACCAAGAGAGAGACAGAATAATCCCAACATACACCTTCAACCTCAACACACAGTGATGATCATGAGCATATCGAACACCTTTTCATACAGGAAAGCAACATTGCTTGCAGACAAATCGCATCGATTAGACTTTACACAGTGAACACACTGCTGTACCTTTAGTGAGGAGTGTGTCTTTGCGGCTGCCGGCGAGCGTGCTGTAGATTTTTCGAATGAGTTCCATGTTGTTGAGGAGTGAGTTAAAGGCGTTAAAGTAGGAGAAGCTGACCATGTGAGAGGTCCCGCTTCCTGCTGCCTGGAGACGGCAAACAAGATCGCAACGAAACCATTTAAAATACATAAGCGTGTACATGTACATTTATACATACATGCACACACAAACAATATCCATCCATCTTATTATGTAAAGAGTAATTACAGGTTCTAGGAACATAATTTAAAATACCTGCATTGTCAAATGCAGTTTAAGAATTACAAAATATATTGAGATTCGAATTTGGAGTCACAGTACATCTCAACTTTTATTCTATGGTGTTGAAAAAATGATATAAAATTGTTCTATGTAAAAATGATGTAAAATTGTATTCCATATAGTCTAATATTACATGTTGTTTATTAAATATATTCCAGCCATTATTTTTTTTTGTTGGGAATACAGTTACATACAACTGTTTTGCATACAGTTAAGTTATCCAAGTTACAGTGTTGTTATGGCAACAGTGCATGTGTCAAATAAGCCACTTTTTCTTTTATTAATACAAGCACAAAATCTCTACAGGCAAAAAAAAAAAAAAGTCTTCTGGGCAATGACAAGGAATGTAGTGTTTTTTTAGTGTTTGGTTCTTGTAACGATTGATAGACCCAAATTAGAGAGTACAGCCCTAACAAACACTAAAACACACACACACACACACACACTTACTGAGACAAGATTTTCCTCAACAAATGGGGTCAGCATGTGGTGTCTG
Organism: Tachysurus vachellii; assembly: GCF_030014155.1. Taxonomy (NCBI): domain Eukaryota; kingdom Metazoa; phylum Chordata; class Actinopteri; order Siluriformes; family Bagridae; genus Tachysurus; species Tachysurus vachellii. The sequence continues at coordinate 4,229,599 of NC_083463.1, forward strand.
ATGGTGGACATGATGTCACTGAAGTCCAAGGCAGAGATCGTCCCGGTTTTGGCTTTGTCCTTCTGTGCAAATGCCTGCCGGGCATGCTCCAACTGCAGCTCCTACAGCAACAATAAATGGACAAAAAAATAATAAATCAGAGTCAGACAAATCAAATGTGAACGCTCTGTTAGTTAGAGAGAAAAGCTTTTAGCAGAAACAATGACCCTGAAAGGGGGTGGGGGTGGAAAACAGAACAATGAGGTGTGTGTGTGTGTTTTAATGAGTGTGTCCTGCCAGTTCTTTTCTTCTGGGACATGATGTATAATTACACGGGCTTGTGATTTTAACTGAGGTGAAGTGATCTGATCAAACCACACAACCATATGAGAAAGAGTGAGATTATACAGAAATAGGTAGCAAATGACCAGGAATTTTGCACTGAATAATGGGAGAGAGTAGATGAGGGGTGTGTGTGTGTATTTGCATGCTACCTGTAGGAACTGGGTGAACTCCAGGTAGCTGAGGTGTTTGGTTCGGTCATGGCCGAAGTGAAGGCGGATGAACTCACAGTCCCAGTTAAAGGGGATGTGGTGATGCACCGTTGTTTGGCTGAATATATCACGCACATTTTCTACAGACAGACAATCCGAGAGAGAGAGAGATGGACAGAAAGATAGGGAGATAAAGATTGAGTGATCAAGTGGAAGAAACAAAGACAAAATGTTGTATCACAGCTGTACGCTGAGCGGCGTTAATGTTTTACATTCAGAAATTAAAACATTATCTACTAGCTGGTGCTAATCTCACAATGAATATCAATTCAGTTACACAGCCCTAGAACACGGTGTTGCTGAGAAATCACGCTTTGTGTTCATTAATGATCAATTCTTTTGAGAACCTTGGAAATGAACAAACCAGGCTATATTCTGTATTGTGTAAAAGGTAATAAAAAAAAGGCCAGTCTGACAACCAGTCTGATTCTATCTGCAGGACACGAACATCAGCTCTATAACCTGTCATCTATTCAGTCTGTACAAGAACGACACAAGCTACTCAAGTAAACGTGATACAGCAGAATGTTAGAAACTGAACGCGATGCTGAAGAGAGAGGTTTTATGGCATTAAAACAAACAGTGAAGTCTGTGATGGATACAGACCTAATAACCTTAAAGATCATTCAGAAACAAGACTGAAACACCTACATCATTGTAAGGTTTACTGAACATTAAAGAAATCAAATCAGAGAGGACTCCGAGAAAAAAAATACGTAGTGGTGGCTCACGAGGACATCGGAGACGTAACATGAGCACACTTACCGAAGGAGATGTCTCCGGTCCCGGTTTTATCGAACAGTTGGAAGGCCACAATGAAGAGGGCATCTGGCACACAGAGAATAGACTCAAAGGCCAAAAACTCCTGGAATGAAATCAGCCTTCATATTGAGAGAGAGAGAGAGAAAGAGAGAGAGAGAGAGAGAGAGAGAGAGAGAGACTTAAGATAAAGGTATAAGGGCGGAGCTTCCCTGTGAATCCCTGTGCAGGTTTTAAGTCAGATGTTGCAGGTAATATATAAGTGCTACAGACATGTGATCTCCCTAAAACCACTCTCGACTGTAAAATAAACAGCTGACTGTTAACATGAATGTTTTTGCAAATACAGACAAGACGAATACTTCTCAACGGGTGTCTGTGTACTTCAGTACTGTTGTCCCTCACCTATCGTGGGCTGTAATGTGGAGATTTCTGGTTTAAGAGGGTGTGTGATACTAAAGACAGATCACTAGAATGTATCATTTAGATGTGGGAGATTAAATATGTATTTTAGTGGGCTGGAAGAGACAGGAAGGAGCTCAGAGAAACATTCGTTTTGCAGACACAGATATACAGATACCCACACACGGGGACGCAGACACGGGGACACAGACAGGCAGACACGGGGACACAGACAGGCAGACACGGGGACACAGACAGGCAGACACGGGGACACAGACAGGCAGACACGGGGACACAGACAGGCAGACACGGGGACACAGACAGGCAGACACGGGGACACAGACAGGCAGACACGGGGACACAGACAGGCAGACACGGGGACACAGACAGGCAGACACGGGGACACAGACAGGCAGACACGGGGACACAGACAGGCAGACACGGGGACACAGACAGGCAGACACGGGGAGACAGGCAGACACGGGGACGGAGACAGGCAGACACGGGGACACAGACAGAGCGAGACACCTCCCCACACAGACAGACAGAGACGGAGAGAGACACCCCCACACACACAGACACCCCCACACACAGAGAGACAGAGACAGACACCCCCACACACTCAGACAGAGACAGACACTCCCTCAGACAGAGACAGACACTCCCCCCAGACAGAGACAGACACCCCCACACACTCAGACAGACACCCCCCCCCCCACAGACAGAGAGACACCCCCCCACAGACAGACAGAGACGGAGAGAGACACCCCCACACACACAGACACCCCCACACACACTCAGACAGAGACAGACACTCCCTCAGACAGAGACAGACACCCCCCCCACACAGAGACAGACACCCCCCCCACACAGAGACAGACACCCCCCCACAGACAGAGAGACACCCCCCCCCAGACAGAGAGACACCCCCCCACAGACAGAGAGACACCCCCCCACAGACAGAGAGACACCCCCCCCACAGACAGAGAGACACCCCCCCCCCCCAGACAGAGACACCCCCCCCACAGACAGAGAGACACACCCCCACAGACAGAGAGACACACCCCCACAGACAGACACACAAACTCACAGTGATAAAAGACAGAGGTGTGTTGGTCTTACCCATCCTTGGTGGTGTCTGCCACTCCAGCGAGCAGCTGCACAGTTTTGGGGTTGTGATGGATCTGTGTATGGAGGCCCAAATACTTCTGCACAAAGTCAGTGGGGGTCATAAAGCGCTCACCATCTTTATCCACAACGCTGGCATACTGAGACAAACACAGAAAAACAACAAACACAAAATAAGATCAAATCAAGCCACAGTACAAAAGGGAAAATATAACCTGCTTTTTTTCTTCTTAAAGTACATTCACTTCATGAGGAATTTATTCAAGCCGCTGCCTTTGTTAATCACAAAAACTGCTAAAACGTGGCTTCAACACCACACACTTTAGTCAAAATTAACACTAGTCCCAACACAACACTGCTGTCAGATAAACCCGCTCGAGCGCCGCCTGTTTCACCTGAGGCTTAGCCACACATTCAGAGTGTGAGAAAGATGGAGCCAACCAATCCCGCTCTCATGTCTCTGGGCGTGTTAAGTGAGAGAAAGGACATGACCTGAGTGCTTGTTTCTATTGTGCTGCATGCAAATTACAGCTTTATTACACACACAAAGCTGAATCTCCTTTATACACAACTTCACATATAATGCCACTAATAGTTTTAAAAAGGTAGACTTCGTGTCATCACTAGAATAATTTTTGTTTGTACAACTACACTTTTTGTCCATTTAGCACACAACAATGGAAGGGAAATGATTTGTAATCACACACTATCTGGTGTCGCCCAGATAAAGCTGTAGTTCCCATTCTAATCTGGTTCCTTGATAGCCTCAGGCTTGCTCGTTAGGGGTAGATTAAAATATTAATTTGATCATTTCTTTCCTGAATTTCTGTATTTATGTAAAGCTACTTTGCACAATACAAACTAAACTGTACAAAGACAAGTTAGATTGCTTTTAGTGGTACATTAATGAGCAGCAAGTTAACTCAGGCATGTTCATGGGGGTGCAAACTTTTGAATACAAGACATTTCTAATTCTCTTGTCATTTAGTGTCTAAAAAACACTACAGTACGAGTTCCTAGTTTTTCATTAAGATGGTATAAAACACTTGCATAAAGCACCACCTCATTTTTTGAAAATGTTTGAAACTGATCCGCTGTTTCAAGCTGTGAAACCTTCCATTGAAACATCTATCTGTTTTGTCGCCATGTTTTCATCAACTTCTTTTCAAAGCTGCCTTTGAACACGCGCACGCATGCACGCACTTAATTTGCCTTAAACTCCTCCCTATACAGAGCACTTCCTGATTTAGGACTGCTGTAGCTCGATGTTCCTCCACAAGTATTCCTTATTATTCTCAACATATCTGTCCATTTCAAGAGATTTTAAGACACAGAAGCTTTATTCGTAAAGAATATATTAACTGCTATATCAGATGCCATGAGCTGTGGTCCCATGACATGAGCCATCTGCATTTCAATCAATATCAATTTCTACTTATGAGGTTACAATAAAATGAAGGATTATGAACCGTTTTAATTTAATGCTTTGCTATTTGAAGTCGTGGCCTAATGGTTAGAGAGTTTGACTCCTAACCCTAAGGTTGTGGGTTCGAGTCTCGGGCCGGCAATACCACGACTGAGGTGCCCTTGAGCAAGGCACTGAACCCCCCCAACTGCTCCCCGGGCACCGCAGCATAAATGGCTGCCCACTGCTCCGTGTGTGTGTTCAAGGTGTGTGTGTGTTCACTGCTGTGTATGTGCACTTTGGATGGGTTAAATGCAGAGAACGAATTCTGAGTATGGGTCACCGTACTTAGCCGTATGTCACGTCACTTTCATTATTATCAACCGCTGAGAATACAACAGCACAACATCGTAACAACTGAAAACATTATCGCATAACCAAACATTTTTTCTACTCTCAGACTGAAGAAGTTGCTCGGTTGAGGAGTCAAATGCTTCGATCTAACAAGTAACTCTCAGATAACTGAACCTGAATGACGGAGAATCTTCACAGAAACTACGGCAGCAGCAAAAAGAAGGAGACAACAGACAGGTGTCTGATTTTACGTCTGATGTCCTGCATGATCAAAAACATTGTTAACCTTTATGTTAATGTTAACCATTGTCCAAATACAGACAAGGGTGTACTTCAAGGAACTAGTGCACAATTTGAGGAACTATTTTTTTTTCTAAAGAAAGTACTAAATTGTGTAAGTGAGAGTGCTCACTGTGATCCAGAAATTCCTGCTCAGTCACATTGCTCATACAGAGGACAAGGCTGGAGCTTTAACTCGTATTCAAAACAATGGTCAACTAGAGGGATAACAAGGAACTACCTGGATTTTAACTGTACATTAACCACATAAAAACAATACACACTGCATAATAATAATAATAATAATAATAATAATAATAAAAAGGTTATTCAAAATTCTAATGCAAAACAGATTAAAAAAAACAAGAAAGAAATGAAAAAATAGTAAATGAAGCAAATTTAAAATAAAGCACAAAATTACAATGAAATATATAGAAATAAAAAAATTATAAAAAGTGCATTAAACGTACATAAAAATCTCAAATTTAAAAACAAAAGAGACTTCAAAATAAAAATCAATACAATAATAGTAGTTTAAAATAAATGTTTCAGTAAAAATAAATTAAAAATGTAAAAGCTCATTCACTGTTGTTGAAATAACATCTCTCAACGTACAAAGCATTATTTAAAACATGTCCTTTGCCCTACATAGGAATGCATGACAGCCTCGGGCATTACAGTGCAGAGAGACATCTGGAATTTATCGTTAAGGTCCACATACAATATACTGTAATGCATTTGTCTATACTTAATGTACTCCATGTGTGATGTGGGATTCAGTTTCTTACGCTAAAAAGCCTACACAGGGAGTCAAATAATGGCTTCTATATTTTATATACAACACCCACATACCTGATACTGTATTTAAGTGCGCGTTCGTGCGTCTGTGCGTAAAAGATCAGGGGGTGTATAATGCAAAAATAACAGCCAGTGGTGAAGGTTCAGTGCTTGTTAGAAAAAGGCCACAAGGTCAAAATGTAGCCTAGTAAAAGAGCAAGGCCCCTAAGCCTTAAACAATTGTTTTCTCTCACAATCCAGTTGGACTAAACTGCTTAGGAAATAAACACATACAGATATACAACTAGTACATTCGCTATTGATAATGTATCCGAATTAATCCTAATACAATCTCACTCAGTTAGATCAGAGGTGCATCCCAGCTCACAGAGGATGATCCCGACTTGGTTTGGGATTCTAGCGAAGTTTTAGTTGTATATGACAGAAAAACGTCCTAGATGCTCCTGTAGCCATAGCAACCGCCGTCCAGTCATCGATACCAGTCAGAATGAGAACGTGCTTTATTGCCAGGCATGTTTTTACATGCGAGGAATTTGTTATAGTGACAGAAGCTCCACAGTGTAACAGAAATATTGTATATTTCATAATTTTTATGTAAAAATGTGCAAGTGTGAAATGTTTCAGTGCTGCAAGCTCACAGTTTCAGAACAAAGGATGTCAGCCGTTTTCTGTCACGCCTTCTAAGAATTTATAACTCAGATGTATCATTTTGGACTTTTCACTGTTAACATCTGGAAAGGTAACGTTTGCTCGGTTGCGAACGGTTTAGTTTGTCATTTCTGTAACGTTAAGAATTACAGTCAAGCTCTGATCCGGCGTTGTTTATTACGTCCGTACGTACATCATCGAACAGAAACCCAGCCGACGTGGGGTCAAAATGTGGAGTCTTACCTTTTGGAAGATGCTTTTGAGCTCGTTGGGGTCAGCCCTTTTGGTAGACTGCACCTGAAGAGAACAAAACACAAAGCTCTAAGTGAGGCTGCCGTAACGATCCAAACATCACAGACGTATTTCAGATCTAAACCTATCGCTTTTCCTTTCTGATTATCCCTGGTGTAAAATATATAAACACTGAGTCACTAAGCAACTTAGTCCTTAGGCCTCATGCACTCAACCTTCAAGCAAGGAATCCTAAAATAAACAAACACACACACCAAGGACACTTCACCTGAATGAGCTTAAACCAAGCACCTTGACCTTTATGGTACAGATCTGTTTAGATGTGTCTGTGACTTGATTAACATTAAAACACGACTAAGGAAACAAACCAGACACTAGACATCATTTTACATCACTGTGGTTAAACAAATATTTATTCCCATTAAAGCTAATGAACTTGGAATCTTAATGAGGTTGCTGTAGCCTTTAGGAACGAATGGAGTCTATATTTAATGCCAAAGTGACATAAAAACAAATGAAAAGTGAATGTTTTGAGTCTTCAGGACTTATACCGTTACATGGCTGTAAGTATTTCCCTGTTATCCTGCTAACGGCTAACGGAGTAGCAAAGCTACACATAAAGCATGCTAACTAGCTAGCCGAAGCTAAGCCAAACAACAACACAGCAGCATTCACACTCTCAGTCTCTATCTAAACAGCTGCCGCTATCTAAATCTCTGAAAGAACTCGCAAAGCTGCACGAAAAGCGCGTTTTTTCCTCGATAAAGCGGGTGTGTAAAGCCGGAGTCACCTTGGCCGCCATACTGCTTCTGACGTCACTCGAGCAAAACTGGCAACTTGACGCATGCGCGGTGCTTTTCTGTCGCTTTTTTTGGGACCAGGAGCCAATCAAACCCGTGGATGCTCCCTACCTAGGTGCACTGCTCGGGGTATTGCCTTCTGACAGCTTGTACAAATGAGATGTGGTATCAAATGTCCAGCTCCATGAAAGCTTCTACTTTATAGTGCGCTTCTGGAGAGGTGTTATGTGGTAGTCTAGTGGTTAAGGTGTTGGGTAACCAATCAGAATCAGGGCTCTCAAGTCCTGAAGACAGGCGAGAGTGACATCTCCAACCCCCCACCCAAACACAACAATGGGCCTACCCTTTTTGCCACCTTCTCTGGTCCAGCATCCTACAACCTGGCCTTTTTAGGGGGCTTTCCTTTCATGGCGAATGAGAGAACGCTTAGTTGCCTTGTAGTTGACATCTTTGAAAGACAGATGCAATGATTAATGCATCAATGGCCAGGATATCAAATATGACATGATTTTAAAAGTGACCTATAACATCGCCGATGCAATACACTTTAATTTATTTAGTGCTAATAAAATTATTAAGCCTGTTTGGAGAGAGATGTTTAATGTGACAAAATGTCAGTCATCGAGTGATAACGAAAATATGACTAGGCTTAGACAAGTGGTACTCAAACTTTTTCGGCATGCCCTAACTCAAAGAAAATTTATGACATAAAACATTACAAAACTTAATATTTGAATTAGGGGCACGGTGGCTTAGTGGTTAGCACGTTTGCCTCACACCTCCAGGGTTGGGGGTTCGAGTCCCGCCTCCACCTTGTGTGTGTGGAGTTTGCATGTTCTCCCCGTGCCTCGGGGGTTTTGTCTGGGTACTCTGGTTTCCTCCCCCGGGCCAAAGACATGCATGGTAGGTTGATTGGCATCTCTGTAAAATTGTCTGTAGTGTGTGTGTGTGCCCTGCGATGGGTTGGCACTCCGTCCAGGGTGTATCCTGTCTTGTTGCCCAATGACACCTGGGATAGGCACAGGCTCCCCGTGACCCGAGGTAGTTCGGATAAGCGGTTGAAGATGAATGAATGAATGAATAAAATGTCATAAAACCGGGGCTAAAAATGAGATAATATAAGTCGCTCTGGATATTAGGGCATCTACCAAATGCTGGAAATGTATTATGGATGGTTGGGCAAGTCAATAAGCTTTTATTGTCATTTCAACCATATATGGCTGTTGTAGTACAAAGTGAAATGAGACAACGTTTCTCCAGGATCATGGTGCTGCATTAAACAAAGACAGAGCTAAGGACTTAGTAAATAGTCCTAGATACATAAAGTGTGTCTGTGCAACCTGGTGCTAACAGTGCAGGACAAGAAAAACAAGACAGACAAGATAGTGCACTACAAAAGACAGTGCAGGACAAGACAAACAAGACATACAATACAGTGCAGGACAAAAGACAGTGCAGACAAAAGATTACAAGACAATACACAAAAGACAATAGACAGAAACAGCGCCGACCAGTGTAAATACTGTATGTTCAACAATATTGTGTGTGCAGAAATACTAGAATAAACACAATGTTATAGCAGCAGGGATAAGATGAGATAATCTGAGATAATGTAAAAGAATAGTGCAAAATAGCAAACGGCTGAAATGTGAGACAGCAAAGTGTGTAAAAACAGCATGTAAACAGGATGATGGACGTAATATGAAGAGTGTAATCATGATTATTCCCTAAACAGGGTGGAGGTTGCAATCAATCCCCCCAACCCAAAAGGTGCAAGGCAAACCTGCTAACTACTAATAATGACTCATTTTTAATCTTTAGTATATTATGCATGTATAAACTGCCCCAGTTAGATATTTTGTTTTAATTTTACTGGCTTAAATAGCATTTAGCCATTTTGGTTTATGACCTGAGTTATTTATTTATTTAATTTTTATTGCAATAACATGAAACAATATAGGAAGTTTGGTGTTGTGCTGTCTGCCTCCATCTGCTGGACAGGTTGTGGAAGGACACAGAGGTAATATGAGAAAGTGTTTAGTGCCCTTTTAATGCTTTCACTGTTGGTGGGTCAGGAGGATTTAGTGTTTTATTAAATTACAATTTACTGTTTACAATTTCAAATTTACAATTAAAACTAAAACTAAAGGAATCTACACAGCTCTGACAGAACAATTCAAGAACAAATGCTTTAGCAAATTTATAATGTATGGTGAAGTGCCCACTTTAAAATAAAAAAATGAAAGTAAAAAAAGAAAGTTATTTGTGGCACTTTTATAGCCGTGTGTTTATTCACTAAAGTTTATTCACATTATGAAGAAAAACTTCCGTCATGATATTGTACCTCAATCTGACATAATATTGTGAGGAAGACCCCCTTGTATATGGTGCATCCCTACTTGCCCAAAGAAAATTTATGACATAAAACATTCCAAAACATAATATTTGAATTAAACAAAACATATTAAATTATACAGTATAGTTCTGTTGGTTAGTAGCCTTATTTGTCTGAGATTTAATTACACAGAATTTATGATAAATTCATTATTTTATAAAATGTCATAAAGCCGGGGCCCCCTGGCACCATCTCAGGGCCCCCAGTTTGAGAACCACTGGCCTAGACTACTTGTTCTGAGAAGGTGTTGTCAGTGAACCTGAGCAAGGCCCTTAACCCTCAATTGCTCACTTGTATAAAAATGAGATAATGTAAGTCGATCTGGATATTAGGGCATCTACCAAATGCTGGAAATGTATAATCTACGTTTGGGCAAGTCAAGAAGGTTTTATTGTCATTTCAACCATATATAGCTGTTGTAGTACAAAGTGAAATGAGACAACGTTTCTACAGGATCATGGTGCTGCATTACACAAAGACAGAGCTAAGGACTTAGTAAATAGTCCTAGATGCATAAAGTGTGTCCGTGCAACCTGGTGCTAACAGTGCAGGACAAGAAAAACAAGACAGACAATACAGTGCAGGACAAAAGACATTGCAGACAAAAAATTACAAGACAATACACAAAAGACAATACACAAAAGACAATAGACAGAAACAGCCCCGACCAGTGTAAATACTGTATGTTCAAACAATATTGTGTGTGCAGAAATACTAGAATAAACACATTGTTATAGCAGCAGGTCCCTGAGATAATGTAAAGAATTGTGCAAAACAGCAGACGGCTGAAATGTGAGACAGCAAAGTGTGCATAGAAAAAAGTGTGTAAAAACAGCATGTAAACAGGATGATGGATGTAATATGAAGAGTGTAATCATGATTATTCCCTAAACAGGGTGGAGGTTGCAATCAATCCCCCCAACCCAAAAGGTGCAAGGCAAACCTGCTAACTACTAATAATGACTCATTTTTAATCTCTAGTATATTATCCATGTATAAACTACCAGAGTTAGATATTTTGTTTTAATTTTACTGGCTTAAATAACATTTTAAGCCATTTTGGTTTTTGACCTCAGTTACTGAGTTTTTATTTATTTATTTATTTAATTTTTATTGCAATAACATGAAACAATATAGGAAGTTTGGTCTTGTGCTGTCTGCCTCCATCTGCTGGACAGGTTGTGGAAGGACACAGAGGTAATATGAGAAAGTGTTTAGTGCCCTTTTAATGCTTTCACTGTTGGTGGGTCAGGAGGATTTAGTGTTTTGTTAATTTACAATTTACAATTACAAATTTACAATTAAAATTTGTTAAAACTAACAAAATCTTCACAGCTCTGACAGAACAATTCAAGAACAAAGGCTTCAGCAAATTTATACTGAATGGTAAAAAAAAAGAAAGAGAAAAAAGAAAGAGAAAAAAGAAAGTTATTTGTGGCACTTTTATAGCCGTGTGTTTATTCACTAAAGCTCCGGAACATTATGAAGAAAAACTTCAGACGTGATATTATGAGGAAGACCATGGAGATGGAAGATGTGTTGGAGAAGCAGCTATGCTCTCTCCTTGGCTGAAGGTAACTTGAAGGTAACCGGTGGAGTGTGGCAGGTAGAAATGGAAGCCGATGGAGAAGGCTGCCTGGAGATCCTTTGGGTTTTTTTTTCCTGGGCACACACAGGACAGGCCGTCACACACTCCTGAACAGCCCTTTTGATGGAGGGCCAACATAATTGCTGCTGGATAACTGATAAGGTGACCCCCAGATGACAGAAGAGACGAGAACTATGACACCACTAGAGAACCTGGGTGCCTGGTTGGAGATCTGTAGCGCAATCATAGGGTCTGTGATGTGGCAGAGAAACTGCTCAGGCTTTGCTGAAAGCTTGTCCCAGATTGTAGTATTCAGGTGAAACTGACGACAGCTTGATAGGTGGTTTGCCGTTAATCAGAGCCAGTATGGGGGAAGATGGGTTCAAGCAGCTGGAAAAACAGTAAATGCCCCAGTTGAGCACTTGACTATTAGTCCAGTCAATGTGGGTGTTCTGTTTCTGAATTCAGAGAAAACCAAACATGACTGGTGCCTGTTGGGACAGGATAACAAAGGAGGAAATCCATTCTTGGTGGTTCTTGGCCATGGAGATGCAGAGGGGCAGGGGTTCAGACTCTACTCCAAGTTACCATGCCATCGCCTCGTCCAGAAATTTGCTGTCAGTGCCAGAGTCCAGGAATGAGGTCAGCTCATGGTTCTGATCTTTGAAGTGCAGGTGGATCTTAAGCAAGGGTTTGGGGGAAACAGGAAGTAGTAAAGTGTGCAATGTAGATGTGACGGTAACAAGGGGAAGAAAACTATTTTAACAAATGACTAATAAAATTGATTTTCACAATATCCAACTACACCACCCTGGGAATTTCACCCAGGGAACATGCACAGGTTTAAAACACCAGTAATGGTCAGAGACATTGGCCACAATAGAAAAATAGACTTTATTGACAATTCTCTAATAAAAGCATCATTAAAATAAATACAAACATATGTTCCACTCCAAGGCAACCGCTAAGAGTCAACAACAAAGTCAAGGCTAAACTGTCCCTGCATACCTTCCTTACACACATGCACACATACACAAAGAGACTCGTGAAGGTGAGGAAGACACCACCACTCAGGAACAACCAGTCTTCTATCCCCAGTGATCCGTCCCTGCCAAGACAACAAAAATGCATATCAGGGAGTAGTCAATGGAATAAACTTTAGTTGGTATTGTCATCAGGCTCAGTTAACCAAACAAAAACAATTGAGCATTTACAGGATAAGCCCACAATGCGAACACGGTCTCAATTACAGTCCTTCACTATTAACCTATGAAAAAATGAAACCATTAATGCTCTAATTACATCTGTCTCTCCAATCTAAAACCAAACATTAAAACTCACATACCAACCGTTGGATATTATAAAGAAGCAATACTATTTTCCTAACAATTTTTCTCTCTCTCTATCCTAGCCCGAATGTCTCTTCTTATGGAGCGATTTCGTCAATCCTGATGTTCTACCACTGGCTAGAGTCTCATTGCCCGGTTGCCACCTTGCCAGGAATTGATCTTCATGGTCAACCAGTGTCTCATGGGATTGCTGTGAACAAAGCCACCCGGAGACTGTCATGCCTTCTTTTGAACCAATGTTGTGTCAGTCAGCTGTATGGTCTGGTCTTTATCAGGTCTGTGCTGAACTCAGAGATTACAATGGACCATTAGTTCCTCAGGAGCTCTCAGTTGCACTATTATAAACTGTTGTAGAAAGGCATTATTAACATTTACACTATTCACTGTAGAGTGTCACCCAAATGAAGACCCTTCTGAACCTGGTTCCTCTCAAAGTTTTTTCCTCTTTTCATCTCAGGGAGATTTTCCTCTGGCTTGCTCATTAGGGATAGGGATAGATATGTAGTATTTTAAATTAAGTTAATGTTTTTAAAATTAATTTTAAACTTTAATTGTATATATTCACTTATTTATTTTTATTCTTTTTTCCCTTCTTCTTCTTCTTCTTCTTCTTCTTCTTCTGATCATTATATATTTATTTCTTTTTCTCTCTCTCTTCTGTTTCCATACTTCTGTTAAGCTGCTTTGAGACAAAGGGAAATTGTTAAAAGCGCTATAGTCGTGGCCTAATGGTTAGAGAGTCTGACTCGTAACCCGAAGGTTGTGGGTTCGAGTCTCGGGCCGGCAATTCCACGACTGAGGTGCCTTTGAGCAAGGCACCAAACCCCCTCAACTGCTCCCCGGGTGCCGCAGCATAAATGGCTGCCCACTCTGGGTGTGTGTTCACGGTGTGTGTGTTCACTGCTGTGTGTGTGCACTTTGGATGGGTTAAATGCAGAGAACAAATTCTGAGTATGGGTCACTGTACTTAGCCGGATGTCACGAAAAGAAATAAAGTAAATTGAATTAAATTAAATTACAGCAACTTTTCTTGCCAAACTAAAAAATGGGAAAATTCCATCCCAGTTCTGCATCAGACTCTCACAGCTGGGAAAGCAAATCAGTAGAATTCTGAAGTTTTGGTCAATGTTCTAATGTCCACATTCGGTTAATAAAATAATGATCCTGTAGTGAAGATTAAGGTAAAAATTAGCAGTCGAAAGCGACAGCAGACTCGAAACAAATTGTTCTGTCAATAAAGATACATTAAAATGAATATAGGTCTCATAACACCTGTATATATATTGTATATAAGTAAAAAAGTAAAAAGAATAATGTGTTGGTTGTTTATATAGCGTGGGCCTGGATAAAATGACGCCCCAGAAGTGAAACTCCAAGATGGCCAAAGACTCGGAAGTGACATCACAGAAACAAGACACATGCGTCACGACCTGGGAAGTGAGGGAGAACACACTGTCAAGGACACTATAGACATAAAAGATATGAAACCCAAACTAGCAACCATATCATTTAAAATGATCCTGAATTGAATATTATATTAGAATTGTATATAATAGTCAACACATTTAGGATTTCAAAAATGTATCATGTGCTGGAGAGTTTATTTGTCAAGAAAACTTGGATATAATTAGAATTCATGTTCCCAATAAATATAAACTGACTCTAAGCAGACTACAGCCTACAGTTTCACATAAACAGAGTAATAAAGAAATATGCCGCTGTTATCAACTTTATATTACCTGCACCTTTGGCATTATTACACCCTGAGATTGCCTTGTGATAGGCTTGAGTTAGAAGTTGGGGGTGAGATAGGCAGCTCAAATTCTGCTTTCGTTTTTGAGTATGCATGGCTGATAGGAAATGGCGTCGAAAAAAGGTAAGACTCCAACTTGTCTTTAATTAAACTAAATTCTGTGACCTTGGTTAAATTTTCCATTCACAATCTAGATAAATATCATACAGTTTTGCAGAGCAATTTTGTGATATTCGAAAAAAAAATCTATTGAACACAAAGGTTTTGACGTTATGTTTTCTTACAAAGCTTTTATTCTGACCTAGAAGGTTCCAACTGTTTGTTCCCCCTATTTTAAAAAAAATATTGCTTCATTCTAGGTCAGAATTGCATCAGTATTTCAAAATGAAATTATTACTACGTAAATAACAGATATCAACAGCACAGCTTTGATGTCAATGCTGTTGGATTCACTGTACTCATGTAATGTAATTTCATTAATTGCAGACCATCTAAACTTTTGTACATTTTGTACACACCTACAGTATATTTACAGTTAAATGATATAGAGAATTTTAGTTAGACCTTCACCAGCCGTCAAATTTGACTGGTAACTGGTGTTCATTATGATAAATGGCAACGTGTTGGGTAACATCACATTAGATGAGTTCGAGTGTGTGTGTTCATGAGAAAGACAGAATCAGTGTGTTTTGCACATCATTGTATGAAACTTTGAATGATGATCACCTACTTTTAAGATTAATATGTGACACAAAATAGGATATAAGGAACATGAATCTTATTAATTTAAGTGCGTGTGTGTGTGGCATAAACTACAAATAGTTTTTCAAATTTAAAGGAATGGTACACCTTTAAAGTTTTCATGTCTAATTGCATTCAACTGTTGAAAAGAACACGCTGATAAAGCAGATGTTGTGCAAGATTTTATTGAGAAAGACCTTTGATATTAGACCTTTGATATCTAAAAGATTCTCAGTCTCAAACTTTGATTAATGATTAACAGCTGTTAATATGATGCTTGACAGCAATCACTATGAAATTAATCAAACTGACCTACTGTGTCATAAAAACTGAAAACTTGTACACCTAAACATTAGAAGGAAGAACTGTGGAAGAACTCAAGTGTGGATACTTTGGGGAACAAGCTGGGTTTCTCTCGACTGTTAGTAATGCTGGAATATAATTTACTGTAATGCACTGTAAATAGAACACCTGTAGAGCTACACACACTTGCAATTGTCTAATCAGCCAATTACTGTATGGTGTAGCAGTGCAATATTTAATATCATGCAGATACACAGCAGCAGCTTTGGGTAATGTTCACATCAACCATCAGAATGGGGGAATCTCAGCTGATCTCAGCTTTTGATCTGTATCTACATGATTTTATACATTGCACTGCTACATTTGCATGATTTATGCTCACCCAATCGGATGGAAGAATGTATCTATGCTGTGGTAAAATAGTTATAACATCCTGTAGCTTATGTATTTGAGCTGTATGTTTTTAGCTGTTGACTCGTGGCAGCAGAAGGCATAGTAAAGTGTCAGCTGCAGATGAGGAAAGCAGTTAAATTGGTTAAGAAAAACAAATGTGAAAACACATGCACACATATTGCACATGCAATATATAGACAAGTTTTTGGACATGTGACTATCACACCTTTATGGGCTTGTTAAACATCCCATTACAGATTTATTCCTTAGTCCAGTGATTTTTAGGATTAGCTAGATGGTATCATAGATTTGTGCCAAACCTCTCACAGATTGCTGAACCGCTCAATGCTCTGAGGAAAAAAGTAATTTCAGTGGACACTACAATGTCAACAAGAATTTGAACATTTAAAAGTTTTTCTTTCCTCACTCCACATCCTGGGATATACCAATTTTCAGCTAACTTTCACTGTACTGTATATACTGACGCAACTCTCACTGATTTAGTCTCTGCATTGACTCAGTGAATGAGTCGGCTTGTTTCTGTTGTTCCTCCAGCTCCAGACTCTTTCTCTCTGCTTTCCGGTTAAAAAGGCAATTTAGGAAAAAGACAATAAGGAAATTTGTTTTCTGGAGTGACTATTACAATAATGTTTATTAATGTAAAATGTAACTAATTAGCTGGGCTAGACATTACATTATAATAAACAGGACACTCACCCCTCTCCCAAAACTTGATTATACTTGATTATTACTATGTTGAGTAAGCTGTGATCTTTTCTGATTTATGCATTATCTGATTTCTGCACAGATCCAGCATGGCATTGGAAGAGGAGGAAGAGTAAGAGCCTATCTCCAATAAGTAAGTGAAACTACACCCAATTTAAAAACACAGGTCAATAGTATGGAAGCAAGCAGCATTTTAAAATAATTTTAGAATGAAAGCAATTTTCCAGAAATTATAAAAACACAAATATGATAATATGATACTTTAACAATCATTAATAAATAAATCACTGTTAAATACAGTACTTGAAAATACTAAGTAAGAATTTATAATGCACTCTGAATAAGTGTTATATATCTTATTCACTTCCTTTCACCTGTAAACAAGTCTTATGTCTCATTAAGTTGCTGAAATTCACTCTCCAAATTTTCTCTATTAATTTATGTAAGGAATTCTTATCTGCCGCCTGAAGACAGGATAACTCTCTTTTCATCTGTCGCCTAGACAGGATAACTAAATTCAGCCTCTCGAAACACACACGCGTCAGTCTTTCAAAGAGAAGTTCCAAAGTTTATTAAGTAAAACAGGAATATATAGTCATACAAGAAGAGGGAGGGTGTAGTGGGTGTGTACTGGAGCTTAATGCTAGTGTCCACAAAAGCAGCCTTGGCCGTTATCTCAAAGTAGGAACCCCCCAGCCAATGTATCATGTTTCTTACAACTGCTTTCAGTGTTGCAAGTGCGATACGTGCAAAGCAGGGGGTCCCACTATGGTGGGGAGGGGGTTAAACTAAGGTCAAGGCATCTGTGTATATGTGTAAGATAGAGAAGGAATGTTTATGTGTGGGTGTGGGGGAGTGTGTGTGTTCTCACAATGTACTTACAATACATCATATAGCTCATTTTTATTTTGCCATTACAGAATGTAGAATTTTAAGTTATCATTTAAGTTATCATTTGAAATATGTATTGTAATACTTACAGTGTCCAATATTTCAGATATGTTTCAGATGGTTTTCTTTTTTGAACCAAAAAACAATCCCAAAATGAGTTTTGTAAATTCTGAATAGTCCTAAATAGCTATCATTAGTCTTAAATAGCTAGTAAAATGTATTGTGCTGTGGTAGAATAGTTATAACATCTTGCAGCTTATTTATTTGAGCTGTATGCTTTAGACAAATTTTTTTGGACATGTGATCATCAAACCTATATGTGCTTGTTGAACATCCCATTACAGATTTATTCCACCAATCCTACAATGCGTCTCTGCGGTAAACAGGTTAGGCTGTAGGCTACACTTCAGCCAAAATGAATTAAATTAAAAAAGTAACGGACAAACGCACCATATGGTAACGGTAATGGAGTTACTTTATTTAAAAAAGTAATGCATTAGATTATTAGTTACTGTCAAAATTAACTGCGTTACAGTAACGCGTTATTGCCCAACACTGCTCACCGACCATGGAACAACACTTCTCAGACATCCAGATTATCTTGCAAAAATTGAAAATAGCTGGGTTGACCTTGAACTTGAAAAAGTGCAAGTTTTATTGTTCATGAGATTACCTTTCTTGGTTATATTGTGAACAGTCAAGGAGTGACTGCAGATCCAAGCAAAATTGAAGCCATCCATACCAATACCTAGCTCCACAAAATCTTAAGGAAGTCCATCGATTCTTACGATTAGCTGAATGGTATCATATATTTTGCCAAACCTCTCACTGATTGCTGAACCACTCAATGCTCTGAGGAATAAAGACACTGCAATGTCAACAAGTCTTTGAACATTTTTGACAAAGCTTGTCTTTCCTCAATCCCCATCCTGGGACATTCCAATTTTCAGCAACCTTTCACAGTATATATACTGTGAAATATATACTGACACAAGTCTCACAGGTTTAGTCACTGTATTGACTCAGTGAATGACTTGGCTTGTTTCTGTTGTTCCTCCAGCTCCAGTATATTTCTCTCCTCTTTCTGGTTAAAAGGGCAAAGATAAGGAAATTTGTTTTCTGGTGTGACTATTACTTAAAATAATGTTTATTAAAGTAAAATGTAACTAATCCACAGGGCTACACATTACATTATAATGAAGAGGACAGTCACCCCCTTTCCCAAACTATATAATTCACACTCTGGTTGGAACGCTGATATGTATAGTAAGATGTGATCATTTGTGATTTTGTGATCTGATTTCTGCACAGATCCAGCATGGCATAGGAAGAGAAGAAAGAGTAAGAGCCCACCTCCAAGAAGTAAGTGACACTACACTCAATTTGAGGTCAATAGCATAGAACCAACCGGCTTTTTCACACAGGGACATGTGGGATTTTGTTTTCCCTTAATAATAAAAACCTTCATTTAAAAACTGCACAACTGTATGTGTTGCTAATTATTAAAAAAAAACATGTAACATGATTAAAGAATTCCAGTTTAAACAAAAAAAAATGTTTCTTTAAACTGTTTGTTTGTACCTTTAAAGTGCAGACCTTTAAAATGATTGTAAATGTAGATTGTAAGTGTAGACAAATGTGAAAAAGAAGAACATGGGTTTATAAATATTATATGTTTACTGTATACGCTCACTTTAGGAAGACCTTCAAACTTGTTTATTTATGCACATCATATCTCATGTAGCAGCAGTACAATAAATAAAATATTTTACTAAGCAAAGGTCAGATACAGTATTTAATTGTTTCAGAAATGTAATTATTTAAAATTTTTATTTGCAAAAAATTTCACCAAATTATAGGACAAAAAGTAGATATGCATCATTGTCTATGAATAAAAGAAATCTAGTGAAATATATTCAGTTTTTATTTTTTAAATCTTTAATTATGAATTTAAATCAGAGCAGAGCTGTTTTACATTTACAAAACATTTACAGAAGCAATCATTAATGTATCAGTTTTACAGACAGAGAAATATAAATATGTGTATTTTCCCATTTCTTTTTCATTTTAGTGCCAGGAAGTGATTCCTCATTGCCAGTGTTGAACTTGGTGTTGTGTGGAAGTGATGAAGCACTAAAGACCTCAGTATCAGATCTAATATTAGAGGATGTGAAGACTGGAGAAGTCTGTGGTCATCGTCTCAGGCTGGAGGTGATACCAGCTCTCTACAACACTCATCTCTCAGATGAGGAAGTGATGCAGGAGATTCTTCGCTGTATCTCTCTTGATAATCCTGTCCATGCTTTTCTTTTCATCATTCCTGTTGGTCCTGTCACAGATGATGACAAAGGAGAAATAGAGACAATCCAGAGAACCTTTGGTACAAAAGTCTGTGATCATAGTTTAGTTCTTTTTACCAACAAGAACTTTAATGAAGCTGCTGCAAGTAACTTTGTAGAGCAAAGTTCAGAAATGGAAGAACTTCGACACATGTGTGGGGACAGATATATGATCTTGGAGAAAGGAAAAAAAAATAAATACAAACAGGTGACAGAACTGATAGAGAGAGTAACACATATGAAGAAGATTTATTCTCTCCAAATGTATATTGAGGCACAGAAAGATGGAGTTAAACAGCCACTAGAGGATGAATTGACTGAAATGAAGAAGACAAAAGCAAAACAACAGGAAACATGTAAGTAGTTTAATATCTGTGTAAACAAGAATAATGTAATTTCTGTATAGCAATTATTATATATTTTTTTACATGTTAATCTATGTACATAAATATTTACAAGAGTAAGACACTGAGTAATACTTACTGTAAGTTTTTACATATACTGTACCAACATTGCCATTTTCATTCATTTTCTAAATATATGTATTTCTAATAACATAACACACACAATTTAGATTTAAGCCACAATTTAATTTGCAACAACAATTAAAGAAAACAACCAATCATAAACAAACAAACAAAAAAACAAATTAAAGAGTTTTCTGCATGGGGATTAGATAATTGTCCCCAAAAAGTCAAAAGTTTCCTATCAAGGATATTTGGTTCACACAGAGAATCATTTAAACAAACTAATACAAATTGTAGATTTTTATCAGTGTATTAATATAAATGTTTAAATAAGACATTTAATTAACAAACCACTGTCATTTTTAGGTGCAGAGGGTGAAAACTCCAACTGTTTGAGATTATTACTGATTGGGAAAACAGGAAATGGAAAGAGTGCAACAGGAAACACTATTCTAGGAAGAGAAGAATTTGAGAGTGAAATGAGCTTGACATCTGTGACAAAAATGTGTCAGAAGGGATTGGGAGAAGTACAGGGCAGATCAGTAGCTGTTGTGGACACTCCAGGACTCTTTGACTCCACACTCTCAAATGAAGAAGTAACAGAAGAAATTGTGAAATGTGTCTCAATGGTGGCACCAGGACCACATGCCTTCATCATTGTGCTGAGTTTGGGAAGGTTTACTGATGAAGAGAAGCAAACACTGAATCTGATTAAGAAGGTGTTTGGTCCTGATGCTGTAAAGTACAGTATGGTGCTGTTTACTGGAGGAGATAAACTGAAAAATAAAACATTTCATGATTATCTTAAAACTGGTAATAATCCACATGTGAACAGTCTAATCAGAGACTGTGGTGGAAGAGCTCACTTGTTTAATAACAATATAGAAGATACCAAACAAGTTAGTGAGCTTCTCAAAATGATCGAAGAAATGATAAAGTTCAACAGGGACAATTACTTTACTAATGAGATGTTTGAGAAAGCAGAGATGTCAATACAACAGAAACAGAAGGAGATGCTAAAAGAGATAAAGGAGCAGATGCAAGCTGAAGGAGAGGCTCTGAAGGACAGATATGAAGAAGAACTGGAACAGATGAGGAATAATATGGAGAAAGAGAGAGAGAGATTGGAAAAGGAAAGATGTAAAAGGGAAAAAATATTTAAGGAGAGGGAAGAAAAAATGAGGCGAGAATATGAGAAGAAAGAAGAAGAAGAGAAAGAGAAATGGTTGAAAGAGAACCAAAGAAGAGAAGAAGAGGAAAAACGACAGACTGCAGAAAATAATCACATGATGGAGGAGATGAGGAAAGAACTAGAACATCAAAAAGTTAAATTTCTCCAACAGCAAACTGAAAGAGATGAGGAAGACAGAAAAAGGGCAGAGAGAGAGAGAGAGGATAAAGAACGCTTTGAACAACAACAAAAGGAAACAATTACACAAATAAAACTCAAACAGGAAGAAGAAGTCCGAAGGAGAGATGAGGAAGAACAAAAGAGAAGAAAAAAACAGGAAGAAGAGAAAGAAAACTGGAAGAGAAAAATGAAGGAGGCTGAAAATGATAAAAAAGAAATCAAGGAAGAAATTGAAAGGAAACTGAGAGAATTGGAAATGAGATGGAAAGAACAGATGGAAGAGAAAGAGAAAGAATACAAGAGAACAAAAGAGAGACATGCTGAAGAACTGAGAGCACAAGAGAAAAATCAGGAGAAAATGAGGAAAAGATTTGAAAAGGAAAGAGAAAAAGAGAGAAATGAGTGGCAGGAGACAGAAAGGAGGAAACGAGAGCAAATAAAGAGAGAGTATCAGGAAAGTAAAGAGAAAATAAAGCAGGAGTATGAAGAACGGGAAAAAATAAGGAAAGAAGAATGGAATAAAAGAATCCAAGAAGACAATAAAAGAAGAGAAGAGGAGCAAAAGAGTCTACAGAGACTGAAAGAAAGGATGGAAGCAGAAAGGCAAGAGGAAATGAAAAGGAGAGAGAAAGAAGATAAAGAGAGAAAAGAAAAAGCAGACAGAGACTATGAGGAAATGAAAAATGACTATGAGAAGAAAATGAAAAAAATGGAGACCAAACATCAGGATGAGGCTAGAAAAAAAGCAGAGCAGATTAATGACCTAGAGGCAAAATATGAACATCACATACAAGACTTGATTAGCAAACATCACCATGAATATAAACTTATCAGTGATCTGTATGAAAGTACAAATAAAAGGCAACATAAAAGAGGAGAGAAGTGCATTATCACCTAAGAGCTTGGTCATTTCTGCCATTGACATTCACATGATATAAAAAAACATTTAAAAATAAAACAACAGAATTAATAAAGAGCCCCCCGGCTGATGATCATGTCTACATTTGAACCTTATTGCAACTGATCGTACGCTTGATGTCTGTTCACAGGAGAGGATTGTTTTACAAACCTATAGTTTCAGTGATATTCAGTGTTGTCATGTTTAATGTTCTTGTGTGCTTCATTTTACAACTTACATGGTACCAAATTGTGTTTAGTGTGTGATTTTAAACATCTTTGTACCTGCAGCATGTAATGCACAAATGCCTTAAACAGTGAGGGTGGAGGGTGTGGAGTTTCTAAAAAGATGTAGGACTGTTTACAGTCTGTGCAGCTTTATCCTGGTGTTAGAGTAAATAATACAAGGCCTAAACTCTGTGTTCTTTTTCAAGAATAAAGAACAACAAAGACCTTTCGTAGATAAACGGAGCCAAACATTTATTTCTAATTCACTGCTCCTGACCTCCAGTGAGACCTTCAACAAAGTCATTAGATACTACCATACAGTACCTTTTCTTCTTCTTCCCTTTTTACAAGTTGGAACTGTTAGCCAACACTGCTTTGCTTTCAGAAAAAGAAATATGTCACAAACAGCCTTTGACTTATAGGAGAGGATCATATTCCTCCTGCTGTTATTATAATGATTGCTGTGCATTTGTTCCTTGTCAGACCTTCAGAGAATCTGAATGGTTACAGAGCTATAATGTAAGAGGAAAACTTCAGGAAAAGTTTGGCAAGTCGGCATCTTGTGATGATTCAACAGTCACTGAATTCTTTGTGATGTGTGGAGGTCGTCTTTGACATTTCCTTATTCTGTTGAACTGTGAAACTGCTTAAAACAACCGTGAGATGATGGATGTAATGGAGGTAAAGAGATGGGATTGGTTATTGGGATTGGATACAGAGAGAGGAAAGGAGTGAGGCTTTACTGACTGTCTATGTAAGGTGCAGGTAAACTCTGAGATTTTGAGCATGTTATGGGATTTTCTGTTATGTATTAATCATATTGTACATTTAGAAATATTGTAGTGCTTCAATATAGAGCAAAAACTCTTCATATTATGCCTGCTATGCAGGCACAGGTACATTACTATCATTATATTAACTATCATATTATTTTATGATTATTATTTTTATGTTTGTAATAGTAGTACTGAAATTTATTTACTTTATCGTGATGCTCCATCCTTTCCTTTCCATCTTAAATATAAAGCAGTGCTATGAGTCTGCTAATATAATTAAATATAGTTTTATTCATTATAATTTTTCATGAATCTGTATTATACTGTTGTTCCAAGAAGCAGATACGTGATTAGTTGATGAGAGAATCATGTCAAACAGAAGCTCAAAGCATGTCAATGAGAAATGTATTAACTAAAATATCAATGTTTTTCTTGACTTAACTAATACATGGTAATTAATATATGAATACACTGGATAAGTATTCCTTATTACTTTTAAATAAATCATATAATCCTTATATTAACATGATGTCTGGTTGTTGTGCTTAAATACGACTGTCAACTTTTTTTCCACCTAACTAGGAGTTTTCAGTAATGGGCTCCTGTTCTTTTGATAGATAATTCCCACTGTTTATTTAGAAATAAAGATCTACAGTTCTGTTCCACACAGAATTGGTTCAAACTTGGTTGAGCTTCAGACTTTTACAGGTAAAGAGAACAGCAAAAATTCAAGAGAGCGAGAGAATTCACAATTATTATTTATGTTATATATCAGTAACAGACTGTAATTACAATTACAATCAAGTGTTATTCAATTTTAGTTTTCTCAGAACTGAATTAAATTCACTAACCATAATAATGAAAGCTATGTATAAAATGTTTAATTTGTTTATATGTGCTTAAATAATCCCAACATTTACATGTCAACTAAAAAAAGTCTAGTTATTAGTTTTTATAATCTCACCAGTTATTCCCATGCCATGGAACCGTCTTCAACTTTCCCAAAACCACTGAGTATATGTGCCTCAATTGACCAAACATGTTATTCAAAATGGGTTTATCAGTTTTCCTGTATTTAAATAGTTGGAACATTGAGAGTTTTAGAAATGCATCATGTTGTAGAGTTATTGATTAATGGTGAGGAACTGGAAAGTTACTGAATATTTTTTCACAGTAAATTCATGACATAATTACAAACTGAGCATGTATTTGTTGGGAGTGTTTTGAGCAAGAGGTAGGGATGTTTTATGGGTAACTCTGCATTACTTTTGAACTTGAACATGACCGAAATGGCGTCAAACAAAGTTAAGGTTCAACTAAGTAAACTGACCTGGTTTAAATCTGCAATACTTTTGCAAGATAAAATGTAAGTCTCCTGAAACTGAATGATGTGTTGCAGGAATCTTGTTAGTCTGCTTGAAAAGGTGAGACGGATTTGTAGAGCATTTTTGTGATCTGCACTCACAGGATTCGTTTGTCTTCACACCATTCTGTAGAAACTGTCGAGACAGGTGTGTGTAAGAATCCCAGGATATCAGCAGTTACTCAAAAACCCATTGTGACCAAAATCCATTTCATCGAGTCACAGAGAGACACTTTTTCTTTATACTGATTAATGCGAAAATTAACTGAAGCTCTTGACCTGTATTTATAGTAACTTGTGATTAGTAGCATGTTAAATCTTAAATCTTTCTCTCTTACAAACAGTTATACAGTAAATATCTAGACATGTTTGATCAGAGCAAAAAGTAATCAAAGCAAATGGGTGAGATTATTTCATGTGTAAGAATTTGAGAATATGCCTTAGGAATCTTTTCAAACATGATAACCTTATGAGTCAATGAAAAACTTAACTTAATTACTGGTACTGCACAATTATCAGTTCTATTTGCAGACTATTGGATAACATACTGGGATTGCACAATTTTAAATTCTCAGTACTATTGTAACAGTTTCCCTGTTACTTATGTACCAGGAGTACTCTTAATGCAGCTAGGTAATTACCCACCTGAGCAGTAGGGGGCGATCTGCCCAGGTGATACATAAACCCCTAAAAAATGCCGTACCTTATCTGCAGTGCACAGGGTTTAGACCGCGTTGCAGTGGATTGTCTTGCGCTAAATTCCTGTCCTCAGACGAGCACCAGAACTAGCGGGGGTCAAGATTTTTTTTTCTTTGAGCCCAGTGTTTTGAAGACATTTACCTCAGAAGACGTGTTGATTCATTGCGACTCTTCTTGAGGAGAAATATGCCGTGAAGCTCTCCCACGGAGTGAGGAAGAGGTGGACAATTCAAGTGTCCAATGGAGTTATGAGATTTGCGCTCAAGCTATTTTCAAGACTTTAGATTGGTTAATAACTTGTAAAAATAACAGACCCACGTGGGGACTGACCAATAGCATTGATATGTGAAAAAATATGAAATTGACCAAATTTGGACATACGAGGTTTCCCCCTGACAGCGACGATATGCAGGTTAAGTCTTTAATACACTTGACTCATGAGTAAAATTGGTCTGCTGAGTCCTTTCATTGATTGTAATACTTAAACTAATATCAGCGGAATACACTTTTTTTTGTTACACTATTTGCAAATTTCTTGCACATATATGCACTTTCTTGCACATATATATTGCACGCTTTCACTTTACAGTGGGCAACTGCATTAAACTAGCTCAATATGCTAATATATAAATAGATTTGTACACATACTCTATACTGTTGTGCATATAATCCCTTATAATGCCTATAATCTCTCTGCAGCACCCTGTGGTGGCAGTTTTGTCCTAGATGTATAAACACACCAGCATATTAGAAATTCTTATATTGGGAAGAGCTGCATACGAGACTGCGGCTCCTCCAGATTCAGTAAAGCAGCACAGTGAGAGCGCCAGTGGACATGTGGAAGGAACGAACATCACCATCATCAATGGAGATCATTTATTAAACTTACCATTAAAACCTGAGGAACTGAAAGAGTGTGTAGATCTTTGTGCCCCAGGACCTCATGCATTTTTACTTTTGATAAAGCCTCACAAATTCACAGAGGAAGACAAGAACCATCTGGGATCATTACTAAACTGCTTCAGTGAACAAGCGATAAATTATGCCTTTGTGTTTGGTTTAAACCTGGATTCTAATACGGACAGTTCAGGAGGACTCTCAGAAGCCTCTCAAATGTTAATAAAAGATTGATCTCAAAGGTATCATGAATATAAACCACTAAAGAACATGTTGTCAGATTTTTATCATGTTGTCAGATTTTTGATGACATCAGAAGAGTGGCCAAAGAGAATGGAGGAAATGCACTCATATGTGAGAGATTTAAAGGTGTGCACAAGGAATATTTCCAAACTGATAAAAATCTTGAGAGAGAGGTAGAGAAGACAACAAAAGATCTTCCTGATGATATACAGGACAAGAACAAATCCACTTCAGTGGGAAATCCATTGGGTAGATTTTTATTTGTGTTTGTTTAAGAGAAAGGAACATAAATTCACAAACGTCCACTTTGCCTTTCATAAATATTAAGCCAGATTAATGTGAATAATGTGAAGTACAGCTGTTCGGACTATGTTTTGAGATTTAAAACTTTTATAGAACTGTAACTGCAATGAATATTGGTTAGTTGTGTTAGTTGTGTGTGATTTGGCTGAAAATTGTAAAACCCATAATCCCTAGTTTAGCCATTCAGATGAAAGCTTTGCAATCTTGCCATCTGTTTATTTGTTATTAAATTATTTACTACTAAAATGGTAACACCGATATTATTAATGGTTTGCCTTGTTTATTCATTTTAAATCAAGATTTAAGTGATTTGCCAGAAGAGGAAAAAACTGGAGATTAGTATTTAATAAAAAAAGAGCTGGTACAAAAATTATTTTAAAAAGAAGGAAAACTAATTTTAACAAATTGACTGATAAAAAAAATAGAATACAGTTTAATGTTCACATCAGTGTTTTAGACCAAACAAATAAACATTTTATAAATCTTTAGCACACCTGAAATTAAAACAAGAAAAAATTACAGACAACTATTTCTAAATAGGTTAGTGATCATAGTATAGTTCTCTTTCCCATCGAGAATGTCAATGAAGCTGCTACAATTGTACAGCAACGTTATCAAATGAAAGAACTTCAACACATGTGTGGGAACAGATATATACGGTGGCCGGGAAGTGCAAAACAAATTAACAAAACCCAAACCAAATTAACAAAACCCAAACCAAATTAACAAAACCCAAAACACATTAACAAAACCCAAACCAAATTAACAAAACCCAAACCAAATTAACAAAACCGAAAACACATTAACAAAACCCAAACCAAATTAACAAAACCGAAAACACATTAACAAAACCCAAACCAAATTAACAAAACCGAAAACACATTAACAAAACCCAAACCACATTAACAAAACCCAAACCAAATTAACAAAACCCAAAACACATTAACAAAACCCAAAACACATTAACAAGTCAGACAACCCGGAAGCGGTTGGTATAATTTGTTAATGGAAACTTACCATCATCGGACGAGACACCTTTCATTCACCTGTATATCTTTAATGACAGTCGTCTTGTCCAATGATCGGTAAGTTTCCATTCACAAACTATACCTACCGCTTCCGGGTTGTCTGAATCGGTGCATGAAACACATTAACAAATCAGAAAACACATTAACAAATCAGAAAACAAATGAACAAATCAGAAAACAAATGAACAAATCAGAAAACAAATGAACAAATCAGAAAACACAACGACATTTCAGACAACCCGGAAGCGGTTGGTATAGTTTGTGATTGGACAAGACACCTGTCACTCAAAGTATACATGAAGTTCAACAGTCTGCCACAGGGAAAAGTTGGAATGGATGGATGGAATGGATTACTGTGGATTAATTCTGTTATTTTCTTGAACGGAGAACTTTATTTAAACGGAGAACTTTACACATTACACATAAGATTCCATACCTGTATATCTTGAGTGACAGGTGTCTTGTCCAATGATCGGTAAGTTTCCATTCAAAAACGATACACTACCATTTCTGGGTTGTCTGACTTGTCGTTGTGTTTTCGAATTTGTTAATGTGTTTTCTGATTTGTTAATTTGGTTTGGGTTTTGTTAATTTGGTTTGGGTTTTGTTAATTTGGTTTGGGTTTTGTTAATGTGTTTTCGGTTTTGTTAATGTGTTTTCGGTTTTGTTAATTTGGTTTGGGTTTTGTTAATTTGGTTTGGGTTTTGTTAATGTGTTTTCGGTTTTGTTAATTTGGTTTGGGTTTTGTTAATTTGGTTTGGGTTTTGTTAATGTGTTTTCGGTTTTGTTAATTTGGTTTGGGTTTTGTTAATTTGGTTTGGGTTTTGTTAATGTGTTTTCGGTTTTGTTAATTTGGTTTGGGTTTTGTTAATTTGTTTTGCACTTCCCGGCCACCGTAGATATATGATCTTGGAGAAAGAAAAAAAAACAACCAGCGGGTACATAACTGTTAGAACAAGTAACAAAACTGAAGAAGCTTTATTCTCTTCAAATGTATATTGAGGTACAGAAAGATGGCGCTAAACAGCCACTAGAGGATAAACTGGCTGAAATGAAGAAGCAACTTGAAGCAAAAGAACAGGACATATGTGAGTAGTTTAATATCTGTGTAAACATAAATTATATAATAATAGGCATAACACCTATATGTGCTTGTTGAATAAAGACAAGTCATTTCAGTGGACACTTCAATGTCAATAAGTCTTTCCTCACTCCCCATCCTGGGACATTTTTCAGCTAATTTTTAGCTACCTTTCACTTTATACACTGATACAAGCATCACTGATTTAGTCACTGTATTAACTAATCAGCTAGGCTAGAAATTACATTATAGTAAACAGGACGAAGCTGTGATCTTTTGTGATCTTTTTCCTGATTCTGCACAGATCCAGCCTGGAATAGGGAGAAGTGAAAGAGTAAGAGCCCACCTCCATCAAGTAAGTGAAACCACAACCAATTTGAAAACACAGGTCAATTGTATGGAAGCAAGCAGCATTTTAAAATAATTTCATAATGAAAGCAATTTTCCAAAAATTAAAATGTAGTGTGTTCCCATTTTCTGTGCACCAAACCTCATATTTGACTTCCCATTCACCATCTGACCCCACATGACCATTTCTACTTTGTACATTAGAACACATTAAGCTCACTACTGATCAAAAGGGTGTTAGCCCAGGACTACCAAACTTCCATTACTGGGCCCCTGAGCAATGCCCTTAATGCTCAGTTGTATAAAAAATAAGATAAAATGTAAGTTGTGCTTGATAATGGTGTTTGCATAATGCTGTAAATGTAAATAAGATCTGAGAAACATGTGGGGATCCGCTCTGAAGTGCCCTGCCATTGGAAAATGCAGCTGTATGGAAAAGCAATTGTGACACCAACAACTAGGTCATTGATAATCCTGTGTGAATGTCTTGGTTCTCTCTGTATAGATGACGGTGTCAGGTTTGCAGTGTGAGTTATGCTGATAAGATTAGCAGTAAGTGTAATGAGAGCTTCTTATAAGTCAGCTTAATGTAAGCTTGCATGTAAACTTTTATTGTATCTCGTCTCTTCTTCTCGCTTGCACTCTGACAAACTCTCACATCCACAGAAACTGAAAATAATACAAGTTTATACCCACATTGCTCCAGTTATGATGCAAACCGAACAATGTTTGATAAAAGAAATTATTTTATAATAAAAAATTATTTGTAAAATAATACGAAATTCTTAGTCTAGTATTGACTAAAACATGGGAATTAATCTGCACTTTGTGAAACTAATTAAGATACTTCATAATAAAACAGTGTCAGTGTCCCCTCAGATATTGTTATTGATTTGGGATCACGTCCGGGGCGGGGCGGGGCGGGGCGGGAGGGGTGGGGATTGGGGATTTGTGACACAAATGTAGATATGCATCATTGTCTCTGAATAAAAGAAATCTGGTGAAATATGTTTTTTTTTTTTTTTTTTTAATTATGGATTTAACTCAGAGCAGAGCTATTTTACAACAGAGCCCTTTTTTTCCCCAAGTATTTACAGAATGGCAGTCATTAATGTTAATCAGTTTAGCAGACAGAGAAATCTAAATATGTTTATTTTCCCATTTCTCTTTCATTTCACTGCCAGGACGTGATTCCTCATTGCCAGTGTTGAACTTGGTGTTGTGTGGAAGCGATGAAGCACTAAAGACCTCTATATCAGATCTAATATTAGAGGATGTGAAGACTGGAGAAGTTTGTGGACAGCGTCTCAGGCTGGTGGTGATGCCAGCTCTCTACAACACTCAACTCTCAGATGAGGAAGGGATGCATTAGACTCTTCGCCGTTTCTCATCTGATAATCCTGTCCATGCTTTTCTTTTCACCATTCCTGTTGGTCCTGTCACAGATGATGACAAAGGAGAAATAGAGACGATTCAGAGAACCTTTGGTACAAAGGTCTGTGATCATAGTTTTGTTCTGTTTACCAACAAGAAGTTTACTGAAGCTGATGCAATAAACTTGTTTAACTTAATCTGTCAACCTGTCCATCACCATAACAAACAAGAAGGGACTGAGATCCAATCCTTGATGTATACCACATCCACCTTGAACTCCTCTGTCTGACCTACAGCACATCTCACTGCTGTCAAACTCCTCTCATACATATCCTGAACTACTCTGATGTACTTCTCTGTCACTCCTGACATCCTCATACAGTACCATATCTCCTCTGTGAAGGTTCCTTTGTTGCACAGCGTTACACTCGTGGGGAAGTTGTGGCTAATGGTTAGAGTTTGACTCCTAACCCTAAGGTTGTGGGTTCGAGTCTCGGGCCAGCCATGACTGCGGTGCCCTTGAGCAAGGCACCGAACCCCCCCAACTGCTCCCCGGGTGCCACAGCATAAATGGCTGCCCACTGCTCCATGTGTGTTCACTGCTGTGTGTGTGCACTTTGGATGGGTTAAATGCAGAGAACGAATTCTGAGTATGGGTCACCATACTTAGCCGTATGTCACGTCACTTTCACTTTCTCTCATCACCCTGCCATACACTTTCTCTAAATACAAAGACACATTGCAGCTCCTTTTGACCATCCCTGTACTTCTCCATTAACAATCTCAGAGCAAAAACTGCATCAGTCGTGCTCTTTCTGGTCATGAAGCCATACTGCTGCTCACAAATATCTACTTCCTTTCTTCCAGCTTCCACTACTCCCTCCCACAGCTTCACTGTGTGGCTCATTAACTTTATACCGCTCTATTGAAGGATTATAAAATAATCTTTCCGTAGAAAGTCTAGTTGTTTTTTGTGGTGTTGGATCTGAGGGACGCTCATTATCTGCTTTTAGCGCTATTACCGCTAAGTGTCTAAAAGCCGCACCCTGTATATTTATGTCCGGTTAGAATAACTGTCCTTTCAGCTCTGCTTAGTGGTTATCCTGCTTATCCTCGCACTATCGTTGGAAAATGTCTTCTCAAGAAGGTATGGATTAAATTTATCTTTACTTTATTCTAATGGCTAATTTACCACAATATTGGTAGATAAAACGAGATTTTACAAATGTAGCCTATTTATATAATGCAAATGATTGTTCTGTTATCTATAGAATGAACAAAATGTTGTTTCCGTTATCCTAAAATAAATAATAAACTACTCGATGCATTAAATCAGTTTCTTTTTCTCTGGTATGGATTATGGATTAAATTGATCATTTCTTTATTCTAATGGCTAATTTACCATATTATAGGTAGATAAAACGCAAATGTCTTGTATCTGAGCGATGTGTCTTGTTAGTCTGCTTAGAAAAGTGAAACTTATTCTTAAGGGATTTTGTGAAACACTAAAAAGAGTCTCAGCTGTGGGAGATTTTACAAATGTAGCCTATTTATATAATGCAAAGAATTGTTCTGATGTCTATAGAATGAACAAACTGTTGTTTCCGTTATATTAAAATAAATAATAAACTACTAGATGCATTAAATCAGTTTCTTTTTCTCTCTAATGAGAATATGAGTGGCGCAGTTTTCATTACATCATTGAGGAAGTCAGTGCGCTCACAGTATGCAGTGATACAGAGAATGTAACACAGCAGATGATCAAAATGTCTTACTGATTATAGAACTACATTGAAATGACACCCACTGGCTACAGCGCATATATTTTAAAACAAGCAGAAAATGAACAACGCGCTTTTATAAACTCGGTGTTTAAGAGTAACCAAAGATCTCACACACCCTTGTTGTTTGTTCTATGTGGTGGTGAGACATGTTATTATACAGGTGACTTAGTGTTTTCACTTTATAACTCGCATGACTAATGGAAAATGGCTTCAATCAAAGGTAGGGATTTATTTATAACAACATTTTGAAACTACATTTATTACTTTGTCCTAATGGTTAACACACACACACACAAACATATATACAAGTTGTAACATGACCACAGGTTATTAATTGTATACATTTTACAATTCTTCAGCCTTGTTTTTTAAACCAGTCACATATGCGTCAATCAGTTCATTTAGTGCCTGTGAATAAGTGAAGAACAAGTGTCACAGGGCCTTTTTACACCTGGTCACTTCATGTGTTTTCTCTGATCTGATAGCTACCTGATTTGTTGAAAGAGATTTGATTTTTCCTTGGTTCACAATAATGTCTAAACTTTTTTTCATCTGAAGTCATTAGT
Organism: Tachysurus vachellii; assembly: GCF_030014155.1. NCBI lineage: Eukaryota > Metazoa > Chordata > Actinopteri > Siluriformes > Bagridae > Tachysurus > Tachysurus vachellii. Next base: position 4,262,840 of record NC_083463.1, read on the forward strand.
TTCCTCATCTGTAAAATCCATGGTACCTTCAGTGCTTCATTCCGTAGTTTGAAAATTTGAAGTAAGCAAAACCAAAAGTTTGAAATAAGCTTAACTTAATAGTTATTAAATATTGTATAAATACTGTTCTTTGAAAGAAAAAACAAAAAGGAGAGAGATGTGATGTATGCTGGTTCTTAACACTAGGTGGTGCTCTGTATTCTGGTACTGTATACTGGTGTTACTGTTAAGTGGGCAGCATAAAAAACACGGTCAGCTTGGGTGTGTCCGTGTCATTATTAAAATCTTTTGCACTCTTAACATAGGAAGCCTAAACAGCTAAATCATATTGTAGACTTGTAAATATGGTAATGCGGAAATATACTATAGAATTAGGACCCTTTTATATTAGGCCTGCTATCTAGGAGGAGATACACTGTACTGTGCTTATATTAACTATCATCATATTTCATTGATATTTGAGGTCTTGTGCCAGAGTAAACCTGTGTGAATCTAAATTGATTAATGAATATAATAATTAGTATTACTGAAAGGGAGTGCTATGAGTGTTATATTTTTTTTTAATATTATATTATAATTTGGTAGGGGGCACGGTGGCTTAGTGGTTAGCACGTTCGCCTCACACCTCCAAGGTCGGGGTTCGATTACCGCCTCCACCTTGCGTGTGTGGAGTTTGCATGTTCTCCCCGTGCCTCGGGGGTTTCCTCCGAGTACTCCGGTTTCCTCCACCGGTGTAAAGACATGCATGGTAGGTTGATTGGCATCTCTGGAAAATTGTCCCTAGTGTGTGATTGCGTGAGTGAATGAGAGTGTGTGTGCCCTGCGAAGGGTTGGCACTCCGTCCAGGGTGTGTCCTGCCTTGATGCCCAATGACGCCTGAGATAGGCACAGGCTCCCCGTGACCCGAGGTAGTTCGGATAAGCGGTAGAAGATGAATGAATGAATGAATTATAATTTGGTATTAAATATGGGTATTATATTGTTGTTTAGGGGTGATGTCAATCAGGAAGACAAATCATATAAATGAGAAATCTATTAAATATCAATTTTATAGTTGACTACTAATACATGGTATATTCATTATTCTGTTTTAATAAATCATTAAAATGACAAACACGTCTATTTTCCTTTACATATTCTTTATGTGGCACCAGGCCACTCCAAAATTAATTTGAAAGAGAAACACTTCAAATCACTCAAGGTACAAAGATTTATAACAAAAAAAAATAGGACAGCAAATGATATACACAAAATCAAACACAGACATGAAATGATTTATGTAAATAACTCATCAAAAGTTGGTCCCAGCTCTCCAAGTTAACAGCCAGCTCACACACTTACTATATTAACTAGTTTCCGGGTGTGTGGCAGGCCTTTAAAGCGTAGGGAGACATCCACCTGATAATACACACTAAAAAGAAAAAAAAAACACCACAATTCAAATAAAACTAACAACTCAAAAACATAAACCTTCACTCATAACAACTTCAAGAAAACATAGCAAACATGGATCCCATACACGGAGAGGCCCACACACTCAGAAAGCAAGCACTAGGAATCAAGATGGCGACATAAGGCTGGGAGGGTGTTATGAAAAGAAAATCAAAAACAAAGCCCAAGCCAACCAGACTTGTACACAAACAATCCACAAAATACACGTGCTGCCACTATGCAGCACACACCTCAGACCGGCCAGCCAGGGAACTAAACAAAAAACAACACAGGAGAAACAGCAATTGCCTTAAATCTTCTTTGGCAGATAGCAGTTATAACAATCAATCAATGTTTGAGCATTTATCCACATCTATACCAGCAGCTGTCAATATACACAGTAAGCATTACTTAATTTATCCTCATCTCATCTGGGGCAAATTCAAACACAACCAAACAAAAGCAGTATTATATCTGTACTTATACCCTGTACTTCTTTATTAACAATCTCAGAGCAAAAACTGCATGTCATGCTCTTTCTGAGCATGAAGCCATACCGCTGCTCACGAATATCCACTTCCTTTATCATCCAAGCTTCCAATACTCTCTCCCACAGCTTCACTGTGTGGCTCATTAACTTTATACCGCTCTACTGAAGGATTATATTCTTTTTTTATATTTGTAAATACTATGTGTGTGGAGTTTGCATATTCTCCCTGTGCCTCAGGGGTTTCCTCCGGACACTCCGGTTTCCTCCCCCGGTCCAAAGACATGCATGGTAGGTTGACTGGCATCTCTAAATTGTCCGTAGTGTGTGATTGCGTGAGTGAATGAGAGTGTGTGTGTGTGTGCCCTGCGATGGGTTTGGCACTCCGTCCAGGGTGTATCCTGCCATGATGCCCAATGGCGCCTGAAATAGGCACAGGCTCCCCGTAACCCGAGGTAGTTCGGATAAGCGGTGGAAAATGAATGAATGAATGTAAATACTGTAATATGTAGTGTGTTCGTTTTGTTACTCGATTATTTAAAACATGGGCGTCGGAAGCAAATAAAAAGTGGGTGGGTCCTGTCCCGCCCACATATAATGGTTAAGACGCCCATGATTTAAAATAATCTTTCCGTAGAAAGTCTAGTTGTTTTTGGTGGTGTTGGATCTGAGGGACGCTCATTATCTGCTTTTAGCGCTATTACCGCTAAGTGTCTAAAAGCCGCACCCTGTATATTTATGTCCGGTTAGAATAATTGTCCTTTCAGCTCTGCTTAGTGGTTATCCTGCTTATCCTCGCACTATCGTTGGAAAATGTCTTCTCAAGAAGGTATGGATTAAATTTATCTTTACTTTATTCTAATGGCTAATTTACCACAATATTGGTAGATAAAACGAGATTTTACAAATGTAGCCTATTTATATAATGCAAATGATTGTTCTGTTATCTATAGAATGAACAAAATGTTGTTTCCGTTATCCTAAAATAAATAATAAACTACTCGATGCATTAAATCAGTTTCTTTTTCTCTGGTATGGATTATGGATTAAATTGATCATTTCTTTATTCTAATGGCTAATTTACCATATTATATGTAGATAAAACGCAAATGTCTTGTATCTGAGCGATGTGTCTTGTTAGTCTGCTTAGAAAAGTGAAACTTATTCTTAAGGGATTTTGTGAAACACTAAAAAGAGTCTCAGCTGTGGGAGATTTTACAAATGTAGCCTATTTATATAATGCAAAGAATTGTTCTGATGTCTATAGAATAAACAAACTGTTGTTTCCGTTATATTAAAATAAATAATAAACTACTAGATGCATTAAATCAGTTTCTTTTTCTCTCTAATGAGCGCAATATGAGTGGCGCAGTTTTCATTACATCATTGAGGAAGTCAGTGCGCTCACAGTATGCAGTGATACAGAGAATGTAACACAACAGATGATCAAAATGTCTTACTGATTATAGAACTACATTGAAATGACACCCACTGGCTACAGCGCATATATTTTAAAACAAGCAGAAAATGAACAACGCGCTTTTATAAACTCGGTGTTTAAGAGTAACCAAAGATCTCACACACCCTTGTTGTTTGTTCTATGTGGTGGTGAGACATGTTATTATACAGGTGACTTAGTGTTTTCACTTTATAACTCGCATGACTGAAGGTAGGGATTTATTTATTCCTTAATGAAACTACATTTATTACTTTGTCCTAATGGTTAATACACACACAAACACACACACACATACAGATACACACACACACACACACACAAACATATATACAAGCTGTAACATGACCACAGGTTATTAATTGTATACATTTTACAATTCTTCAGTCTCGTTTTTTTAAATCAGTCACATACGCGTCAATCAGTTCATTTAGTGCCTGTGAATGAGTGAAGAACAAGTGTCTTAGATATGATTTTACCTTGGTTCACAATAATGTCTAAACTTTTCTTTGAGTACCTCGAAATCATTAGCTTCCTCATCTGTAAAATCCATGGTATTAAATATATTCAGCACTACCTACCCATAAATGTGAAGAAACATAGTGCATTTTATCTTGCCTGATTTCTCAGATGTTCAAATTGTCACAAGATACAGCTCAAACGTCTGTATCCAGGTTCCAATTATCTGCAGTGTGTCCTTCAAAAGGTTCATTTGGAGGTTTTAGCTGATCCATTTTGACCTTATGACACCATGTGATATCTTTGAAAGTAAAAACAAAAAGACAAGAGATGTGATGCATGCTGGTTATTATTATACTGGTGTTAAAGATGGCAGAATAAGAAACACAGTCGTCGTGAACAGCTCGGGTGTGTCCGTGTTGTTATTAAAATCTTTTGTACTCAAAAGAAGCCTAAACAGCTAATAAGAATATAGTCTATATACACATTTAGAATCTAAATAGGATTTGAACTGAGAGATTAAAGATTAAAATTAATTTAAATTTGCCTCTTAAAATAGGGATGTACCGATCCTATATCGGTATTGACGCCGATTCAAGCATTTTGAGTGGATCGGGTATCGGTGGGCATCAGGACACCCTAGGTCGGAAGTCGATGATCGACTTTGTGGTTGTTTCATCTGACCTCCGGCCGTATGTCTTGGACACTCGGGTAAAGAGAGGGGCGGAGCTGTCAACTGATCACCACCTGGTGGTGAGTTGGATCCGATGGCCAGGGAGGTTACTGTGAGGGTCCGCTGGGAACATTTGGCAGAGTCCCCGGTCAGAGAGATCTTCAACTCCCACCTTCGGCAGAGCTTCAACCAGATCCGGAGGGAGGTTGGAGACATTGAGTCTGAGTGGACCATGTTCTCCACCTCCATTGTCGACGCGGCCGCGCGAAGCTGTGGCCGTAAGGTCTCTGGTGCCTGTCCTGGCGGCAATCCCCGAACCCGGTGGTGGACCCCGGAAGTAAGGGATGCTGTCAAGCTGAAGAAGTCTATCGAGCCTGGTTGGCTCGGGGGACTCCGGAGGCAGCTGATAGGTACCGGAGGGCCAAGCGAGCTTCAGCCGGGTGGTTGCAGAGGCAAAAACTCGGGTCTGGGGGGAGTTCGGTGAGGCCATGGAGAAGGACTATGGGAAGAAGAAATTGAAGATGGGAAGAAGAAATTGGCCTTGAAGAAATTCTGGCAAACCGTCTGGCGCCTCAGGAGGGGAAAGCAGTGCCCAGCTCACACTGTTTACAGTGGGAGTGGGAATCTGCTGACTTCGACTGGGGACATTCTCGGACGGTGGAAGGAGTACTTCGAGGATCTCCTCAACCCCACCGACATGTCTTCCACTGAGGAAGCAGAGGCAGCGGGCTCAGTTGAGGACTCATCGATCCCCCAAGCTGAGGTCACTGAGGTGGTTGAGAAGCTCCTCAGTGGCAAGGCACCGGGGGTGGATGAGATCCGCCCTGAGTACTTCAAGTCTCTGGATGTTGTGGGGCTGTCTTGGTTGACACGCCTCTGCAACATCGCGTGGCGGCTAGGGACAGTGCCTCTGGACTGGTAGACTGGGGTGGTGGTCCCTCTGTTTAAGAAGGGGGATTGGAGGGTGTTTTCCAACCTCAGGGGGATCACACTCCTCAGCCTCCCTGGAAAAGTCTATGCGAGGGTACTGGAGAGGAGAATTCGGCCTATAGTCAGAGAGCCTTAGAGATAGGGTGAGGAGCTCGGTCACTCGGGAGGAGCTCAGAGTAAAGCTGCTGCTCCTCCACATCGAGAGGAGTCAGCTGTGGTGGCTCGGGCATCTGTTCCGGATGCCTCCTGGACGCCTCCCTGGGGAGGTGTTCCGGGCATGTCCAACCAGGAGGAGGCCCCGGGGAAGACCTAGGACACGCTGGAGGGACTATGTCTCTCGGCTGGCCTGGGAACGCCTCGGAACGCCCCGGAGGAGCTGGAGGAAGTGTCTGGGGAGAGGGAAGTCTGGGTGTCCCTGCTCAGACTGCTGCCCCCGTGACCCGGCCCCCGATAAGTGGTAGAAGATGGATGGATGGATGGATGGATGGATGGGTATCGGTGGTGCGTGACCGATCCAAATCCGATACACGTGGTCATGGGCATCGGAACCATTATAAGTGGGTGGGAGAGGACCCACCCACTTTTTAAGACCAATAATATTGGACCCACACACTTTTACCATCACTATTGAGCGCATATGTCTTTTTTTATAAATTAAACTCCATTCCACATTTTACCTACAGCATCCATGGGTGTCGGAAACATTATATGTGTGGGACGGGACACTTTTTATTTACTTCTGTTGCCTATGCCCATGGTGGTTGATTAATGAACAGCAAACATCATAGACTATTGCTTGAACTTATGAGAAAAATACACTTATATATTAAATTACATGAATGTAAATAAATATCATAAATTTTATAGGAAATCACCTGTGACAGACAGGCAAGTTTAGCAGGCAGCCTTTCCATTTACCTCAGAGTGTTAAACATGTCGCTCATTTGGGTGCAAGGTTTACTGTTTAATACATTTTGCATTGTGTTTCAAGAGTTCTAATATAAGATTCACTTTAAAATATTGCCTTTTCTTCAGAAAATAATTTAATTTAATTAATTTAATTTAATTAATTTAATAATTGCAGTATATATGGTTTAGATTGTTATACCACTAACTGTAAAAAGTACTGTTTGCTACTGCATTAATACTTTTTTAAGGTTTCTTGTGTTTTAATTTTTCATACAGTAATGGGCATTTTTGTATTTCTTTGCCAGAAACAAATAAATCTTAAAAACTAAGCGAGTTGTATACATTCTTTAGTTTTAAAGGTAGAAAAGAACACAGATATCGGATCGGTATCGGTATCAATACTGGCAAACGCTGGTATCGGAATCGGATCGGAAGAGAAAAAGTGTTATCGGTACATCCCTAATTTAAAATTAATACTCAACACAGAGCTGAAAATTAATGTATCAGTGAAATGTTACCTACTATGCTAAAATGAAACTACCCTTAATATCATCCAAAGTTTTAGGATTTTTTTTTACACACATCGTTGGTATACAAGCAGTAAGGAGAGTAATTTTCATCATACCAGTGTGTGTAGAAATTAGTAAATAAAGTCTGCTACAATGTGCTCCATGTTAGATTGTACCATGATCATCTGCCAGTTCTATGCTAATTCTAGGCAACTCCTTGCTTCCATTCTATTAATTTAGTTCCCCACCTTTTTCTAATGTTTACAGTTTGCAAAAAAAGAGCTACTATGTTTTGCTTGCGAAAAACATGATCTTTTGCCTGTACTGCAGTTATTTTCTATATTTTTAATATACTAAAATTTAATACAAAATTTTAATACAATATCGGAAAGCATACCCATTCACGCATCAATCTTATTTTAAATATAGGGGTACTCTGAAAAGTTTTATGTAACAAAATATTTTTTAAACGAGTTGTTATTTATTATTATTTATTATTGCATTTTCCCCATGGGTTAAAATGATCAGGATTAAGTAACAAGGTTGAAGATCACTATGTAAAATAATTTTACTGTGTCTTAGATAACTTTGGTATATCTTTAAGGTTTTAGCTAATAATATTACTTAATGTCATGTTTATTAAAGTAATATGTAACTAATCATCTGGGCTAGACATTATATTATTATAAATAGGATGCTCACAGTACTGCCTAACTGCCATTATATCAAAACTATATAATTCACACTCTGTTAAAGAATTAGACCTCCAAAATTTTGAGTAAACTGTGGTCTTATTTTTGCGTTGTCTGATTTCTATACAGATGCAGCAACAACTAGTAAGCAAAAAAGTATGAGTCCACCTCCCAAAAGTAAGTGAGACTATATCCATTCATCCAAAAGTCTGGCTTTAAAACAGCACATTTGTCAGAGGCAGCCCTTTTGGATGTCTCTGAGAAACTACATGCTGCTAGATCAGCCAAGCTTTCAGCAGCCTTTCAGCAGCGTTTGACACAGTCAACCACAAGACTCTCTTGTCCACCCTCAGGAGTCATGGGATTTGTGGATCAGCATGGGAATGGTTCGCTTACTACCTGGAAGGATTCTCATATCAGGTAACATGGAGGCGATCTGCTCTTACGCAGACTCTCCACTGGTGTCCCACAGGACTCAGTACTGGGTCCTCTTCTCCCTGTATACTCACTCTCTTGGTGAAGTTATTTCCTCACATGGGTTCTCTTACCACTGCTATGCTGATGATACACAACTTATCTTCTCTTTCCCACCCTCAGATACAACAGCTTCTGATCAGATTTCGGCATGTCTGGCAGAAATATCATCATGAATGACTGCTCATCAGTTGAAGCTCAATCCTAAAAAACTGAACTACTGTTCATCCCAGGTGAATAATCCCCGGGTCATGACCTTGCTATATCCCTGCATAACGATCTGATCTCCCCTTCAGCCACAGCTCGCAACCTTGGGGAAACCATGGACAATGTCCTTTTCCTCGCATGTTGCTAATGTGACACGCTCATGTCGGTTCTGTCATTTCAACATTAGAAGGATTCAGCCTTTTTTGTTTTTTGTCCCATATATGAGGTGAAAACCTGTAGACCTAAAACAGAACCTTGTCGAACACTAATCTTAACCAGATACAAATGAATAACAATCAGTCAAATAACATCTAATCACTTTGATCACATCGATTTTTGCTCATTTTTAATGTAAAGTATTATTTTTTTCTTCTCCTTCTTTCAGCTTTTCCCGTTAGGGGTCGTCACAGCGAACCATCTGTTTCCACCTAATTCTATCCCCGGCATCCTCTACTCTCTCACCAATTACCTTCATATCCTCTTTCAACACATCCATATATCTCCTCTTTGGCCTTCCTCTTGACCTCTTACCTAGCAGCTCTATCTCCAACATCATTCTGCCAATATAACCATCTCCCTCCTCTGTACATGTCCAAACCATCTCAATCTAGCCTCTCTGACCTTGTCCCCAAAACAGACCTGAGCTGTCCCTCTGATGTGCTCGTTCCTAATCCTGTCTATCCTCATCACTCCTAAAGAGAACCTCAACATCCTCATCTCTGCTACCTCCATCTCTGCCTCATGTCTTTTCCTCACTGCTACAGTCTCTAACCCATACAGAGCTGCTCTCACTACTGTCTTCTACACCTTTCCTTTGATCCTTGCTGACACTCTTCTGCAACACAACACTCTCGACACTTGACACTTTCCTCCACCTACTCCAACCCGCTTGCACTCGCCTCTTCACCTCTTTTCCACACTTTCCAGGTCTTCCTCCACCTGCTCTGTACTCTTACTACAAATCACAATGTCATCCACAAACATCATTGTCCTTGGAGATTCCTATCTGACTTCATCTGTCAACCTGTCCATCACCATAACAAACAGGAAGGGACTCAAAGCCGATCCCTAATATACCCCCCCCCGTACACCCCCCCCCCCCCCAATGTAAACTCCCTAATGTAAGTGGTTTTTGTGTACCATGGGATGGTATTACCGCTAAGTGTCTAAAAGACGCACTGTTTACATCCTTCAAAGATCTTCAGGCCGTAGTATTGGCCATCCCCCCAAAGATGGGCGGAGTTCGGGACCTTTAAATTGTCACAAACACCACCAATCCGTGGTCAGACTTTCGGAACAGCTTGGAGACGACTCCATCTTCCTTCAAAGAACTTCCGGCAAGCTTCACCTCCAATAACAACTGCTCTGATCTTCAGGAGAACTTGGAAGAACATCTGACCCCACCCGAACTGACTCTTCAGAGATTTCTCTGTTGCATCCGGACTCTTGTGCAGCAAACCAATGCAAGTAACCGTTTCCTTTACCAACCAATTTAGATGAGTAATTTAAGTATGAACCTTGTATTGAATCTTAAGGTGAATTTAAATTTCCGGTGACGATTTCCCAGTTAGGGTGTGATTAATTTTGAAGTCTAAGCTTGCCATTCCTTTCCTTCCTTTCTCTAATTTCTTCTTTTCCAATCTCTTCCTCCCTTTCCCCAATTTTAATTTCTTTTGTGTATGTTATTTTTATCTTTGTTTCTCTACTTCTTTTGTTTGTTTGTATACAGTAGTTAACTTTATGTTGTGTTTGTCTCATTCATTTTTTCAGCCATATTTTTGTTCCACAAGTGATTGTCTCTGAGTATCGCTCACAAACGTAAGGTACCTGCAACACCTGGTCTGAACTACATGCTCTATTAAGTTAATTTAATTTAAATTACGGTATAAAGTAAAAGGAAGTGTGTCTTTCTCGGCCAGGGAAGATACCTCCTTCATAGAATTAATAAAGATTACACGGTCTGTTCGGCGGACGAACAGACCAAATAAGTGTAACGTTAATTCCATTACTGTCAATTTCAACTTAACTTAAAATATTTAGGAGTCACTATAACACGTTATAATTACTTATAAATATTTACCTTGCTTTGCGAGCTAATATTCGCTACAACACTCACACACAACTATAATCTCACTCACACACTATCATACTCACACACACACAACTATAATCTCACACACACACACACAAAACTATAATCTCACACACACACTATCACACTCACACACAACTATAATCTCACTCACACACTATCGCACTCACACATACATACAACTATAATCTCACACACACTATCATACACACACACACAGCTATAATCTTACACACACTATCACACCCTCACACACACTCTATCACATTCTCACACACACTATCACACCCTCACACCCACACACAACTATAATCTCACACACACCATCACACCCTCACACACTCTATCACATTCTCACACACACTACCATACTCTCACACACACACTATCAAACTCAAACAAACTATCACACCCTCACACACACATTCATACCCTCACACACTATCACACACTCACACACACTATCATACCTTGTATTACGAAATGATAAAATGGTCTGGAATTCCCCAATCAGAAGTGTGACTATATTTTCTATGTTTAATCCAAAGTTTATAATGAGATTAAGAGTATGACCCCCATCATGAGAGATGGACATAACTGCTGTTCTCTGAGGATCTTCTAACTTATCTAAATGAATATTAAAGTCTCCCACAATTAATAGTCTAAAGAAACAACTAGGTTTGAAATGAAATCTGCAAATTCACAGAGGAATTCAGAATATGGCCCCGGATGTCTGTAAATAACAATTAGAGGAACTGATTCAGTCGACTCAGGACAGGCTGGAATAGGTAAACACAACTAGAGAAGGCAGAGAAAACACACACATTCTCACCTCACTGAGGAAAGAAAAAGAGAGTGAGAGATGAACCTATGTTAATTTGTTCATTCTCCCACACTTCTGCAGTGAACACTCCCGCTGTTCCTGATAAACCAAACCTCCACCTGCTACAGAAATTATCAATATTTTTTTTTCACATGGGTCCAGTTATGGTTCTGTTACTACCTATTATGTATTTGGTGTGTGTTTGTTTTCTTTTCTCTTTTTTCTGTCATGCTCTAATAGGTCGCCCGATGAAGATTTCCTCTCTCTCTCTATTGGCAGTTCAGAAGAGGCGTGGTCTTTATAAGGGCGCTTCCGGCGTTCAACAGGGAGCTCATTTTTGGTTCGGCCGCGTTTGGGTAGAGAGCTCCGGGATCCCTCCTCCGGGCGATGATCAAACTTGCCATCCTTCAGTGAAAATGTGCCTTTTGAACAATCTGTTGATCATGTACTTTTGTCCTTAAAGTGACTCTTCAAGCACGTGGAGCGTAGGGGTGTCCAGCCTATTTATTTTGATATCTTGGTTTGTACTTTGTTTTTCGTTAGGGAGTTAGGGAAGTTAAATGTATTTTATTTTATGTTCATTTAGGTCACTTAACCCCTTCCTCCTTTTGCTTTCGAGAGTTGTTTTGTTTGTTATTTTGGCCTTTGGACACCCCGAAGAGATGCTCCCTTTCACCTGTTATATTGATTCTTAATAAATTTAATCCTATCCCTTAATTAGTTTGGTGAATGTGTTTGATTATTGACCGGAGTGAGTTAAAACTGGGATTCCACTATTTCAACTCTGTTCCTTTATTACGCCCTCTCGGAGGTTTCGATTTCCCCTAGACT
>NC_083463.1:4275312-4300312 GCF_030014155.1 Tachysurus vachellii
ATAACATCTATCCTTAATGAGCAAGCCTGAAGTGTGGGTGGTAAGAAAAAACTTCAGGAGATGAGGAAGAAACTTTTGATGGACAATGTACATTATGTGTAGACAGGGACGCCGGCAAGACCAGCTAAGACAGCATAACTAAAAGGGAGAGCCAGAAGGTGACACAGACATAAGAGCTTCCTGGGACGTAAAGTGTCCCATCACTCCAAAGTCTGCAAACCTGAGATGAATTAAGCATTTCGAAGCCTTGAATTAATTGAACCAATTGCTTCGCACAATGATTCACTCTTTTGAAACTTTCGAAACACCACACACTGACGACACCTGCTGGTCAAAATACTGTAAAGGCAACAAGATCTAGGATCAAACATGACACATTTACCTTTACATTTATATTTACAGCATTTGGCAGACACCCTTATACAGAGTGACATACAAAAGTGCTTTTAAGTCTCTATCATTAAATACATTAACTCTGGTTGACTAAGTTACAGACTTAAGATACCATGAGCCTAAAACACTGTTCAAAGTTAATTAAAAAAAATACACACATACATATCAAACAGGGGAGAAAGTGCTAGTTCAAGTATTTCATGAAGAAGTAGGTCTTCAACCGAAAAGAGTCAGATACCTCATACCCTGAGAGATGGTGGGACCAGTCGAGCAGTGCTGGTAGCTCTGAGAGTGTGAGGTGCAGTGCAGGGAGTGATTAGGCCTTTAAGGTAAGAGGGAGCTGGTCCAATTTTGGCTTTGTAGGCAATCATCAGCGCAATTACCGAAAGCCAGTGAAGGGAGCGCAGCAGTGGGGTGGTATGTGATAACTTAGGCAGTTTGAAAACAAGTCGTGCAGCTGAATTTTGAATCATTTGAAGATGATGAAATGCATTCACAGCTAATCCTGCCAGCTTTGAGTTGCGGTAGTCTAGTCCTGAGATGACAAGAGACTGAACAAGTACCTGAGCAGCCTGTGTGGACAAAATCCTTCTAATGTTGTAGAGAAGGAACTGACTTGAGCATAAAGGGGAAAGGACAGTTGTTTGTCCATGGTTAACCCAAGGTTGCAAGCTGTGACTGAAGGGGAGATCAGATTGTTTTAAAGGGATATTGCAAGATAATGACCTGGGGATGAATCACCTGGGATGAGCAGCAGTCATCCACAACGATATGTCTGCCAGACATGCTGAAATCCGAACAGAAGCTGTGGTATCTAAGGGTGGGAAAGAGAAGATAAGTTGAAAGCTGCCTATAAAACATGCAAAGTGAAGGTTTAATGTTATGACTAAGGGAGACGGAGAGGAGAACTCTTGGATTATAAGATAAGCTGCTTTTTTGCATGTTGTTTCAAGCCTTATAAGCCTGTGTGAAAGTGAACTTATGCTTTACAAAAATAAATCTGTGGCAAGAATAAAAACAAAACAAATGTATCATTATGAATTTTTAAGTTAAATTAAGTTAAGATTTAAGTTGAAATTTTAAAGAGTTTTAGCACTTAAACAATTTGTTTTCTTGCACAGAACTTCTCCTGCTTTAGAAACAAGTTGTTTATATGGCATAGATGTAGCTGGTATATTGACAGATATTTGGCAAGTTGAAAGTGATGAGGTAAGAAAGTTTGCTGTTTTGCCCAAAACTGACCGGATCTCAGCATGTCTGGCAGAAATTTCATCATGGATGACTGCTCATCAGTTAAAGCTCAATCCCAGCAAAACTGAACTGCTGTTCATCCCTGCTGGTCATGACCTTGCTATATCCTTGCACAACGATCTGATCTCCCCTTCAGCCACAGCTCGCAACCTTGGGGTAACCATGGACAATCAACTGTCCTTTTCCTCTCATGTTGCTAATGTGACTCGCTCATGTCGGTTTCTTCTCTACAACATTAGAAGGATTCGGCCATTTTTGTCCACACAGGCTGCTCAGGTACTTGTTCAGTCTCTTGTCATCTCTAGACTGGATTACTGCAACGCACTGCTGGCAGGTCTACCTATGAATGCAATCCGTCCTCTGCAAATGATCCAAAATGCAGCTGCCCGGCTTGTTTTCAACCTGCCAAAGTTCTCCACACCACCCCGCTGTTGCGATCCCTCCACTGGCTTCCGGTAGCTGCACGCATCAGATTCAAAACACTGATGCTGACCTACAAAGCCAAAAATGGACCAGCTCCCTCTTACCTCAAAGCCCTCATCACTCCTCACACTGCACCCTCCGATCTACCAGCACTGCTCGACTGGTTCCACCATCTCTCAGGGTAAGAGGCAAGTATACTACAAGACTCTTCTCTGTACTGGCACCAAGGTGGTGGAATGAACTTCCCCTAGAGGTCCAGACAGCTGAGTCACTGGTTATTTTCAAGCGGTTGAAGACCTGCTTATTCAGGAAACACTTCAACTAGCACTTCTTTCCTTATCTTTTGCATTTAAAAAAAAAAAAAAAAAAAAAAAACACCCTTTGACACTTTTTCATTGTAACTTTGAACAAATGTTTTAAACTCATGGTATCTTAAGTATGTAACTTAGTGAACCAGCATTAATGTATTCAATGCTAGAGATTTAAGCACTTATGTACGTCGCTCTGGATAAGGGCGTCTGCCAAATGCTGTAAATGTAAATGTAAATGTTCTGTTAATGTAAGGTGTGTTTAAATATTGTTACATCTGCAGTGACAATGTGGACTTTTTGTTGTTGTTTTGAGTTCCCATACGTTCTCCTCTCCATGTCCCTGTCCTCCTGCTGAAGTGACTGCAGATAAGGTTGATGGCTGGGGTGATGCGAATGGTGGAAGCAGTGTTGATGTTTCTGCATCACTGCACTGCATTCAGCAATGTTGACCATATAGCACACAACTCACAATATTGTTTTCCAAATTGTTCCCAAACAACTGACCTTGGTCTTTTTACTCCACTTATTCATTCATTCATTCATTCATCTTCTACCGCTTATCCAAACTACCTCAGGCGTCATTGGGCATCAAGGCAGGATACACCCTGGACAGAGTGCCAACCCATCACAGGGCGCGTGCACACACACACACACACACACACACACACACACACTAGGGACAATTTTCCAGAGATGCCAATCAACCTACCATGCATGTCTTTGGACCAGGGGAGGAAACTGGAGTACCCGGAGGAAACCCCAGAGGCACGGGGAGAACATGCAAACTCCACACACACAAGGTGGAGGCGGGAATCGAACCCCGACCATGGAGGTGTGAGGCGAACGTGCTAACCACTAAGCCACCGTGCCCCCTACTCCACTCATTATACAATATAATTCACATGCCAAATTTTCCGCCAACTCAATAACCCACATCATCTGGCCTTGGTTTGTTTGTTTTATGTAAAATTTCATGTAAGTTGAATATGACTTATCCTGAAGAGAGCACTGATCATGGATCAGCACAAACAAAATGTACTCATTCCATTTTCATTAACATTCATAATAAAACTGACCTGAAATCAGTGAAAACCGAAGTAGACAGTGGTTCATGGGTTCACTTTGAAACCACCACCCCCTAGTGGCAGCCATCGGAGTTGTGAAACTTTTCGAAAGAGTAATGACGTAACAAAGCCTCGTTTGGTGAAGTCACGTGACTTGTCCAACTTGATACACTGAATCAATGATTCGAAAGAAATGATTCGTTTGATCAAACTAGAGCTACTGCATGTTATTACACATGTAACGTCCATCTTTTACCTTTAAACTCGCAAGTTTGATAGAAAATGGCTTCTCAAGAATGTATGGATTAAATTTATCTTTAACTTAACTAACTTCAGAAAAGTGAAACTTATTCTTAATGCATTTTATGTAAAACACTAAAAAGAGTCTCAGCTGTGGGAAATTTTACAAATGTAACCTATTTATATAATGCAAAGGATTGTTCTGTTATCTATAGAATGAACAAACTGTGGTTTCCTTTATATATATATATTTCATTATTTATTTTAAGATATATAAATATTTATCTATCTATCTATCTATCTATCTATCTATCTATCTATCTATCTATACTGTATATATATATATATATATATAAAGAATAAATAAATCCCTACATTTGTTTGACGCCATTTTCTATCAATCATGCGAGTTAGAAAGTGACAGCAGGAAGTCCCCTGTATAATAACATGTCTCATCACCACATACACTACACTTTATAATTCTTTCTATAATTCTATAATAATATATAAAACCCAAAATACACCTGATGATCACTTCCGCACGTGATCCAAACTGTTGACACAAATAAGGTCTTAGGACTTATTTACTATTATTTATTTAATTACTTACAGTTTCTTCTGCATACCGAAGCATTAAGATGGTGGTGTCTTAATTCTGTCTCATAGGAACATTGTTGCTGAGCTGTTCTTTGAGCATTAGAAATACATTTAATATGGACGGTCTGCTGGTTGTCCGTTTTTTCTTAGATATTGATCTATTTTTGTCTGCTAACAAATATGCTTGCTTGAAATCAATGTTTATTTATTTATTTATTATTTTGAAGATCATTGAGGATAAAATGAAAGAATTTAAGATGTGAAGAGAACAGTATAAACCAAGTTTTATAAACTTTTATACAATTTTATAAATTTTGTTTTTACAGCTCACTTTTGTTCGAGTTTACAAACTGTGCATGTAGTGTAATTTATAAAGTGTGCTGTATGTGGTGATGAAACATGTTACACAGGGGACTTCCTGCTTTCACTTTCCAACTCGCAAGATTGATGGAAAATGGCGTCAAACAAAGGTAGGGTTTTATTTATTCCTTAATGAAACTACATGTATTACTTTGTCCTCATGGTTAATATGCCATTCTTTTGCTAGATAAAACGCAAATATTTGCTTAGGAAAAAGATTCGAAATTTTTCATTTCATTCGAAAAGCGTAACAGATTCGTAGTGCACTTTTGTGAACCACAAAAAAACAGGAAGCTTTCTGCAGAAAGCAGTAGAAAAACAGGAGGCAAAGCTTTCTGAAATATGTCTGTAGATTATTTTACAATCCCCCTCCAACATTTATTATATTGTGGGGCATGTACTAACAGCCCTGTGTGCATATCTGAGATATAGACATAAATACTCAACTCTCTAGTCTAGGATTTAAACTAAGAGATTAAAGATTAAAATTAATTAAAATTTGCCTCATTTCAAATTAACACTAAACACAGATCTGAAAATGAATTTATCAGTGAAATTTTACTTACTATGCTAAAAGGAACTGTAAATATCATCCAAAGTTTTTTTTTTTACATACAGTGTTGGTAATGCAAGCAGGAAGGACAGTAAGTCTTATCGTACCAGTGTGTGTGTGGAAATGAGTAAATAAAGTCTGCTACAACGTGCTCCATGTTAGATTGTACTCTGATCTTCCAGTGTGAACATCATTAAATCCATTCTAGTAAACTCAACCCCATGCTTCCATTTTATTAACTTACTTCCCCACCATTTTCCAATGTTTTCAGTTTTTAAACTGTATGTTTCATTTGGAAAAAAAAAGTATGCTTTGCCTGTACTGCAGTTTTTTCAATGTATTTATTTGCTAAAATGTAATAAAAAAAATACTGGGAAGCATATCTATTCATGCATCAAATTGATTTTAAATATAGTATAGTCTTAAATATGTAAGAAAATATTTTTTAAACATCAGTTGTTGTTTGTTTTTTTCATTATTGCATTTTCCCCATGGGTTAAAATGATCAGGATTACAAAAACAAGGTTGAAGATTACTTGTGGAAAATAACTTTGCGGTGTCAGGTTTAAGTGCACAGTATGATAATAATATTACTTAATGTCATGTTTTTTAAAGTAATATGTAACTAAACATCCAGGCTAGACATTACATTATAATAAATAGAATGTTCACAGTACTGCCTAACTACCATTATATCAAAACTATATAAATCAAACTATGTTAAAGAATTAGATCTCTGATATTTTGAGTAAACTGTGGTCTGATTTTTGCATTGTTTGATTTCTACACAGATGCAGCAACACCTAGGAGGAAAAGAAGTAAGAGTCCACCTCCAAATAGTAAGTGAGACTACATTCATTTTGAAATTCTCAGGCCAAAAGTATGTATGCAAGCAGTGTTGTAAAATTATTTCACAATTAAACCAACGTTCCAAAAGCTAATATAATAAAATTATTCACTGGGGCTGTCTGTGTGGTGGAACAGAAGAGCATTTGCCCTGTTGAAGTGTGATGATAAGTTGAGTCTTATTTCAAACTGTTGACCATCTTCAGTGTTTTTAAGCTCAGGTAAACTATATGGCATGATGTGTACAACCATGCCTAGAGCAGTGTACTGTGTGCTAATGTACGAGGTTTAATTATATTGCCTTAGTTTTGACTGCCTTTTATAGACCCTTTGTTGTTGCCTCTCCTGAACCTGGCTCAAATTCTCTCTCAGTAAGTGACCCATGTGTGGAGCTCTGCTTTAGGTCCATATCCAGTGCACCCTGGACCTTTTGCTGATATATTTTCAATATTCAAAAATAGAAATACTCCAGCAAGGCCTGGGGAACCTTAGACAGTTTATGCTGATATAATTAATTATAAGTGAGAGTCTAACTAATTATTAATGAGAGTCTAACTAAACTGGTTCAGACCATCTAATCTCCAGTGCATTCTGACCCTCAATTGGCTTCCCAAAACAATCTCTAGTCACAAATTTCGACAAAACGGTCACGATTGACTGAAAAAGACTTATTTTGTGTAGCTGACTGCTTTGAATTATACTGTGATTTTCTCAACCTTATTTCTGCTTCTGATTTCCACAAATTAAAGTCTATCCAAGTTCCTGTCACTTTGTTTTTTCTTTTAGTTTTCATTGTCTTTCTCTATTTGTGATAATCTACTTTTTAATGCTTCTAACGGTCTCATACTGACTCACACTCAGTCACACACCACATCTACTGTGACAAAGTCAGTACCGTTATTCTAACAGTGCTAGGGTACAAATTTATTATTTATAGAAGGGGTTCAATAGCTACTGAATATCTGTTTAAAGAAACCTGTAGGTAAGGGATCCAGTATGCAGGTAGATAATTTAGAGGAAGAAATCAGTGAAATTAAATCAGTCTTTTGAATGTACTAAATTAATAGTTTGATTTTCCTGCCTGATATTCTGAAATGTTCCATTGAAATAATTCATGGTCTTTGCTACTGCACACTGTGTGTGTTTTTTACAGTGTTTTTATTACTGGTTCATTTTGCCAAAGTATTAAATAAAAATTTTGGGCCTCCTGGTTAGGGATGCACCGATACCACTTTTTCTCTTCCGATCCGATTCCGATACCAGAGTTTGCCAGCATCGGCCGATACCGATCCGATATCTGTGTTCTTTTCTACATTTAAAACTAAAGGATGTATACAACTCGCTTAGTTATTAAGATTTATTTGTTTCTGGCAAAGAAATACAAAAATGTCTATTACTGGATGAAAAATGAAAACAAAAGAAACCTTAAAAAAGTATTAATCTCACCTCACTGAGGAAAGAAAAAGAGAGAGCGAGAGATGGATCTATATTAATTTTTTGTTTAGGTGATTTCTGTTGCCATTTTTCAAACTGTGAATGTGGCTTTTAATTGTTATGTATCTTGTATCTTATGTATTTTTGATATATTTTTTACAGTGTCTGAGTTGAGGATCGTTCTGTTGGGGAAGAGTCTCCAACACACCAGTATGGTAGGAAATTTTATACTGGGAAGAGCTGCATTTGAGACTGAAGCTCCTCCAGATTCAGTAAAGCAGCTCTGTGAGAGAGCCAGTGGACATGTGGAAGGAACGTACATCACCATCATCAATGCAGCTCATTTATTTAACTCACCACTAAAACCTGAGGAACTGGAAGACTGTATGTATCTTTGCGCTCCAGGACCTCATACATTTTTACTTGTGATAGAGGTTCACGACTTCACAGATGAAGACAAGAACCATCTAGGATCATTACTAAACTTTTTCAGTGAACAAGCAATAAACTATGCCTTTGTGATTGGCATAAAGCAGGATTCTAAAAAGAGAAAGTCTGGAGGACAGTCAAATGCTTCTAAAAAGTTAATAGAGGAATGTGGTCAGAGGTATCATAAATATAAGCAATTACAGAAAAATAAGAAGTCACGTGGTCAGATTTTTGATGACATCAGAAGAGTGGTCAGAGAGAATGGAGGAAATTATCTCATATTTGAGCGTTTTAAAGATGTGCATGAGAAATTTATCCAAAGTGATGAAAACCTTGAGAGAGAGGGACAGAGGACAACACAAGATCTTTCTGATGGCACAAAGGAGAAATCATCTTTAATGGGAAGTGTCTTGGGTAAAATTGGTACGTTCACAAATGTATTTTGTCGTAAGCATTAAGCCAAATAAATCTTTGGGAAAATCCATTTTCCAAGTACAGCTGTTGTAAAATGAGAAATACGGTCATTTGTTTATTTATTTATAAAAATTAATTTGTTAATGTTTTTCTTTATTTTGTTATTCATTTAATTCAAGGTTTAACTACATTGCTGACAGAGCAAAAGACTGGAGAACACTCGACAAGGTGTGAGTATTTAATAAAATACAATACAGTTTGTTTAGTCAGTTTGTTTGGACTTTTCAATTTAATACGAACACCTGCTTATTTATCATATAGCAGCATCACAATACATAAAAGCTTGCAGATGCAGGTCAGATACAGGATTTACCCATTTCAGGATTTGGGTTCTTGCATAAATTATTTCGGAAATAATTTCACCAGTGCAAAAATTAGATATTCTTCAGTGTGAATCTGTAAAATCAGAATTTGAATATGTAAATTTATTTATTTATTTATTTATTTATTTATTTTAAATCATTGATTGTGGAGCTTCAGTCACAATTTATATTACATTTACATTTACAGCATTTGGCAGACGCCCTTATCCAGAGCGACATACATAAGTGATTAAATCTCTATCAGTGGATACATTAATGCTGGTTCACTGGGTTACATACTTAAGATACCATGAGTTTAAAACATTGTTCAAATTTACAATGAAAAAGTGTCAAAGGTTTCTTTTCTTTTTTTTTTTTATAAATGTAAAAGATAGGGAAAGAAGTGCTAGTTGAAGTGTTTCCTGAATAAGTAGGATTTCAACCATCGTTTGAAAATATCCAGTGACTCAGCTGTCCGGACCCCAAGGGGAAGTTCATTCCACCACCTTGGTGCCAGAACAGTAAAGAAAACAAATAAAACATTTTAGAAAGCATGTACATCAATAATGTTAATTAGTTTAACAGACAGCTATCTAAAAAAAATTTATTTTCCAATTTCTTTTCCATTTCAGTGCCAGAAAGTGATTCCTCATTGCCAGTGTTGAACTTGGTCTTGTGTGGAAGTGATGAAGCACTAAAGACCTCAGTATCAGAGCTCATATTGAGCCAGAGAGATGTGAAGACTGGAATAGTTGACAGACATCGTCTCAGGCTGGAGGTGATGCCAAGTCTCTACAACACTCATCTCTCAGATGAGGAAGTGATGCAGGAGATTCTTCGCTGTATCTCTCTTAATAATCCTGTCCACGCTTTTCTTTTCATCATTCCTGTTGGTCCTCTCACAGATGATGTCAAAGAAGAAATAGAGATGATTCAGAGAACCTTTGGTTTAAGAGTCTGTGATCATAGTTTAGTTCTTTTTACCAGAGAGAATGTTGATGAAGCTGCTGCAAGTAAATTTGTAGAGAAAAGTTCAGAAATGGAAGAAATTCGACACATGTGTGGGGACAGATATATGATCTTGGAGAAAGAAGAAAATCGGAGATACAAACAGGTGACAGAACTGTTAGAGAGAGTAACACATATGAAGAAGATTTATTCTCTCCAAATGTATATTGAGGCACAGAAAGATGGAGCTAAACGGCCACTAGAGGATGAACTGTCTGAAATGAAGAAGCAACTTAAAGCAAAACACCAGGATGCATGTGAGTAGTTTAATATCTGTGTAAACATTAATTAAACATATACATTACATATATAATCTTGTAATTTCTGTATAGTAGATTATTATATTTTTGTTACTCTATGTATGTAAATATTTACAGGAGAAAGACACTGATTCATAGTGAAGTCTTTACATATACCAAAGTTGTCAGTTTCATTCTTCTCAATATATTTATAGTTCTAATATCCAAACACACAATTTAAATTTAAGCCACAATTTAAATTACAAGTACAAGAACAATCAATCAAACAACAACATAAACAGATAATTGTCCCAACAAAGTCAAAAGTTTCCTATCAAGGATATTTGGTTCACACAAAGAATCATTTAAACAAACTAATACAAATTGTAGATTTTTCATTAGAGTATTAATATAAATGTTTAAATAAGAAATAAGATATTTAATTAACAAGCCGCTGTAATTTTTAGGTGCAGAGAGTGAAAACTCCAACTGTTTGAGATTATTACTGATTGGGAAAACAGGAAGTGGAAAGAGTGCAACAGGAAACACTATTCTAGGAAGAGACGAGTTTGAGAGTGACGTGAGCATGAATTCTACGACAGGAATGTGTCAGAAGGGATTGGGAGAAGTACAGGGCAGATCAGTAGCTGTTGTGGACACTCCAGGACTCTTTGACACCACAATCCCAAATGAAGAAGTAATACAAGAAATTGTGAAATGCATCTCAATGGTGGCACCAGGACCACATGCCTTCATCATTGTGCTGAGTGTGGGAAGGTTTACTGATGAAGAGAAGCAAACACTGAATCTGATTAAGAAGATGTTTGGTCCTGATGCTGCAAACTACAGTATAGTGCTGTTTACTGGAGGAGATAAACTGAAAAATAAAACATTTCATGATTATCTTAAAGCTGGTAATAATCCACTTGTGAACAGTCTAATCAGAGACTGTGGTGGAAGAGTTCACTTGTTTAATAACAATATAAAAGATACCAAACAAGTTAGTGAGCTTCTGCAAATGATCGAAGAAATGATAAAGTTCAACAGGGACAATTACTTTACTAATGAGATGTTTGAGAAGGCAGAGATGTCAATACAACAGAAACAGAAGGAGATGCTAAAAGAGATAGAGGAGAAGATGCAAGCTGAGAGAGAGGCTCTGAAGAACAGATATGAAGAAGAACTGGAACAGATGAGGAATAATATGGAGAAAGAGAGAGAGAGATTGGAAGAGGAAAGATGTAAAAGGGAAAACATGTTTAAGGAGAGGGAAGAAGAAATGAGGGGAGAATATGAGAAGAAAGAAGAAGAAGAGAAAGAGAAATGGTTGAAAGAGAACCAAAGAAGAGAAGAAGAGGAAAAACGACAGACTGCAGAAAATAACCACATGATGGAGGAGATGAGGAAAGAACTAGAACATCAAAAAGTTAAATTTCTCCAACAGAAAACTGAAAAAGATGAGGAGGACAGAAAAAGGGCAGAGAGAGAGAGAGAGGATAAAGAACGCTTTGAACAACAACTAAAGGAAACAATTACAGAACTAAAACTCAAACAGGAAGAAGAAATGCAAAGGAGAGATGAGGAAGAACAAAAGAGAAGAAAAAAACAGGAAGAAGAGAGAGAAAACTGGAAGGGAAAAATGAAGGAGGCTGAAAATGATAAAAAAGAAATTAAGGAGGAAATTAAAAGGAAACTGAGAGAACAGGAGATGAGATGGAAAGAGCAGATGGGAGAGAGAGATAAAGAATACAAGAGAACAAAAGAGAGACATGCTGAAGAACTGAGAGCACAAGAGGAAACTCAGGAGAAAATGAGGAAAAGGTTTGAAAAGGAAAGAGAACAAGAGAGAAATGAGTGGCAGGAGACAGAAAGGAGGAAACGAGAGCAAATAGAGAGAGAGTATGAGGAAAGTAAAGAGAAAATAAAGCAGGAGTATGAGGAACGGGAAAAAATAAGGAAAGAAGAATGCAATAAAATAATCCAAGAAGACAATAAAAGAAGAGAAGAGGAGCAAAAGATTCTACAGATACTGAAAGAAAGGATGGAAGCAGAAAGACAAGAGGAAATGAAAAGGAGAGAGAAAGAAGATAAAGAGAGAAAAGAAAAAGCAGACAGAGACTATGAGGAAATGAAAAATGACTATGAGAAGAAAATGAAAGAAATGGAGAAAGAAATGTACAGTAAATATAAAGATGAAGCTAGAAAAAAAGCTGAAGAGATGAATGACTTAGAGGGAAAACATTTTAAAAAAATAATAGAATTGATTCAGAAACATCAAAATGATTATGATGCTCTCAAAGCTCTATATGTAAGTAAAACAAAGTTAGAGGACCAGCAATGGAAATGCAATATCCTTTAAAACCTAATGATACTTGAATGTTTACATTCACACAAGACAAAATAACCTACATTATTGAGACTATGATGCTTACTTCACTTTTTATCACAAGAAAGATAGAGACATTTTATAGATAAGTTGGTTTAAGCCAGTGCTTCTCAATTATTTTCCCCCATCTCTCCGCCTTGACTGTAAATAGTATTATTTGTCTATAAAATTTATATAGTACACCTCTGCATAACATTGTATCCTTATTAACGTTAAAGAAAACAAAAAAAGAAAAAAGAAAGAAATATAGATCAACTTACAACAAAGAATAACTTTATTAACATTTTTTTTAGTCTGTAACAGAAAAGACTTAATTTGCATCAATTTGCCTGAAATTAAAAAAAGAATTGCAATCCTTATTTAAACTGTAAACATTTTTTGACCATTTGATACGGAAAAATAAAATTAAATTTAGGCGGGGTCATCATGAGCCCACTGGTCTTTGTTCTGTTTGCGGTAGTGGAAGTTTCGGTACACTCTCTGCGGCGAGGTGAACAGGTAGAGCATCTGGCACATGGCAAAATCAAAGTCCATCTGTTTAAAGTGAACAAGGCGCCGCAGGTACTTGTAGCGCTTAGCACCGGCAGTGTGTCGAGCGGCATCGCGGGTGTTCAGGCTGCTGTTGGCCTGTTTCTGAGGGGAGAACACTGTGGTGGGCAACATACTGACACACACACACACACACACACACACACACACACACACACACACAATTACAACCAGAAAAGTGAGAGAATTTAAATCTAAAAATATATTTTCATGCAAGCACATTGTAGCAAGTACATTCCCTCTGTTTACAGCCGACTAAAGTTTATTACTTAATTTGCTTATTACATAGCCAAGATTGCTTTTATTGTACAGTTCATTTGCTTATGACTTATAAGTTCCTAATTAGGGGTCAAGCCCCGAAGGGGCGTAGACACCTATTGTTATCGTTAGTTTTCTTATTAGGGGTCACACACACGCACTCACACATACACACACACACAGGCGCACAGACACACACACACACACTCACACACACACACTCACACACACACAGACACTCACACACACACACACATTTCTTCTTCTTCTTCTTCTTCTTCTTCTTATTATTATTATTATTATTCCTCTTCCGCCATTGAAGTCAATGGCATCCCATAGAGCCGTACGTAGGAAGGTTATGAAATTTGGCAACTTTGGTGTGTCTAGCTCAAACCGTCTAGCGCCACCAACAGTCCAAAAACCCAATTTTGTGCTGAATCGTAAGGCCTAGAGGCAAAATTCTTGCAACATCAGAATCAGAATCAGAATCAGAAAGGTCTTTATGAGGAACACACACACACACACACTTACACACACATTTACACACACACTTACTCACACTCGCACACTTACTCACACTCGCACACTCACATACTCACACACACACACTCTCACACACACGGAGACACTCACACACACTCACACACACACACTCACACAGACACACACACACACGCACTCACACTCACACTCACACACACACACACACACACTCACACAGACACACAGACACACACAGACACACACAGACACACAGACAAACACACTCACACTCACACACACACACCCTCTCACACACACACACACAGACACACACAGACACTCACACACACACACAGACACACACAGACACTCACACTCACAGACACACACACTCACAAATCAGAATCAGAATCAGAAAGGTCTTTATGAGGAACACACACACACTTACACACACATTATTACACACACAGACACACAGACAAACACAGACACTCACACACACACACCCTCTCACACACACACACGCAGACACTCACACTCACACTCACAGACGAGGAACACACACACTTACACACACATTTACACACACACTCACATACACACACACTCACACACACACTCACATACACACACATTTACACACGCACACACTCTCACACACACACACACTCACACACACACACACTCACACACACACTCACACACACTTTATTGTCAAGTATGTTTTCACATACGAGGAACACACACACACACAGACACACACATTTACACACATACACACACACACTCTCAAACACACTCACACTCACACACACACACACACACGGCGTAGACACCTATTGTTATCGTTAGTTTTCTTCTTCTTCTTCTTCTTCTTCTTCTTCTTCTTCTTCTTCTTATTAGGGCCTGAGCACCGAATGGTGAGAAGCCCTATTGTTTTTCCTCGGGAGTATTATTATTTTTTTTTTTATTAGGGCCTGAGCACCGAATGGTGCGAAGCCCTATTGTTTTTCCTCGGGAGTATTATTTTATTTTATTTTATTTTTTTATTTATTTTTTTTTTTCCCACACATTGGCCAATTGGGGTCCCTTAACCCTTAACCAGATCGGGCAATTATGTACGCACATGTATGAGAGTTGGTACGCATATAGATCTCATCGACCCGAACAACTTTCGCGCTCTAAACTATGAGCTCCGCCCAACAGGAAGTCGGCCATTTTGGACTGTTTTATAAGTGCATGTGGTGAACTTTTAAATACTCCTCCTAGGGAATTCATGCGATTGACATCAAACGTTGTGAACATGATGCCGAGACATTGCACTTGCTAAATTGCGAAGGGATTTTTGATATCTCGAACGGTGCTGCCATGGCGAGGCGACAAAGTTATGGCGAATTCAGAGAAACAGGAAGTGTCTAATATCTAAAGCAAAAAATGTCTTATTGGGATGACATGCGGTGTGTATGTTCGGCCAAGGATTCCGATCACATCGATGTGCCTATTGTGAATTTCGGACATAGCGCCACCAACAGGCGGCAGGAAGTGTGTCAGTCACAACAGTTGCATGTGGTGAACTTTTAAATACTCCTCCTAGGACATTCATGCGATTGACACCAAAAGTGGTCAACATGATGCCGAGACATTGCACTTGCTAAATTGCGAAGGGATTTTTGATATCTCGAACGGTGCTGCCATGGCGAGGCGACTAAGTTATGGCGAATTCAGAGAAACAGGAAGTGTCTAATATCTAAAGCAAAAAATGTCTTATTGGGAAGACACGCGGTGTTTATGTTCGGCCAAGGATTCCGATCGCATCGATGTGCCTGTTGTGAATCTCGGACATAGCGCCACCAACAGACACCAGGAAGTGTGTCAGTCACAACAGTTGCATGTGGTCAACTTTTAAATACTCTTCCTAGGGAATTCATGCGATTGACATGAATCGTGGTGAGCATGATGCCGAGACATTGCACTTGCTAAATTGCGAAGGGATTTTTGATATCTCGAACGGTGCTGCCATGGCGAGGCGACAAAGTTATGGCGAATTCAGAGAAACAGAAAGTGTCTAATATCTAAAGCAAAAAATGTCTTATTGTGATGACACGCGGTGTGTATGTTCGGCCAAGGATTCCGATCGCATCTATGTGCTTATTGTGAGTCCCAGGTATAGCGCCACCAACAGGCCCCAGGAAGTGTGTCAGTCACAAAGGTGGATTTTTTGTCAGCTTCATGCGGTAAACTTTTAAATACTCCTCCTAGGGGATTCATGCAATTGAGACCAGACTTGGCCACCATGACGCAGAGATATTGCAGATGCGAAATTGCGAACGGATTTTTGATATCTCAAACACTGTTGCCATGGCATCGTGTCAAAGTTTACTTTTATTTCAGGCATATTTAAGGCTTTTGGCGTGCTTGTATTAACTTGAAATTTGACACATACATCACATTTGTCGGCTGTTAAGTGTGGACAAAAAGGTCAGACAAAGGTGTGTCTCTTAAGTGGCTCACTAGCGCCCCCATTTCTCTATAATGTGGGGTTTCATTTACCTACAGTCCCCAAATGGGTCAGTAACAACATAAAATAGTCCACTGATATTTACCCACTTGATGCACTTGCCCACCGTGCATTGTTTTCTGGAAGGCACCGTATAGCGATGAACAAATGTGCGAAGGCCCGTCATCGCTGCTTGCAGCTATATTTTTTATTTTTAGGGCCTGAGCACCGAATGGTGCGAAGCCCTATTGTTTTTCCTCGGGAGTATTATTATTTTTTTTTTTTTTTATTTTTTTATTTTTTTTTTTTTTATTTTTTCCCACACATTGGCCAATTGGGGTCCCTTAACATGCTCGAAAACTCTTGAAATTTGGCACACACGTCAGAGTCGCGCGACACTAGGATTGGACAAAGGTTGGAATACGGGCGTGGCAGGGGGGCTCTGTAGCGCCCCCTGTAATGCAAAAACAAACATTGGTGCACAGATCGGGCAATTATGTACGCACATGTACGAGAGTTGGTACGCATATAGATCTCATCGACCCGAACAACTTTCGCGCTCTAAACTATGAGCTCCGCCCAACAGGAAGTCGGCCATTTTGGATTGTTTTATAAGTGCATGCGGTGAACTTTTAAATACTCCTCCTAGGGAATTCATGCGATTGACATCAAACGTTGTGAACATGATGCCAAGACATTGCACTTGCTAAATTGCGAAGGGATTTTTGATATCTCGAACGGTGCTGCCATGGCGAGGCGACAAAGTTATGGCGAATTCAGAGAAACAGGAAGTGTCTAATATCTAAAGCAAAAAATGTCTTATTGGGATGACACGCGGTGTGTATGTTCGGCCAAGGATTCCGATCGCATCGATGTGCTTATTGTGAATCTCGGACATAGCGCCACCAACAGGCGCCAGGAAGTGTGTCAGTCACAACAGTTGCATGTGGTGAACTTTTAAATACTCCTCCTAGGGAATTCATGCGATTGACACCAAAAGTGGTGAACATGATGCCAAGACATTGCACTTGCTAAATTGCGAAGGGATTTTTGATATCTCGAACGGTGCTGCCATGGCGAGGCGACAAAGTTATGGCGAATTCAGAGAAACAGAAAGTGTCTAATATCTAAAGCAAAAAATGTCTTATTGTGATGACACGCGGTGTGTATGTTCGGCCAAGGATTCCGATCGCATCGATGTGCTTATTGTGAGTCCCGGGTATAGCGCCACCAACAGGCCCCAGGAAGTGTGTCAGTCACAAAGGTGGATTTTTTCACAGTTGCATGCAATGAACTTTTAAATACTCCTCCTAGAGGATTCATGCGATTGACACCAAAAGTGGTGAACATGATGCCGAGACATTGCACTTGCTAAATTGCGAAGTGAGTTTCGATATCTCGAACGGTGCTGCCATGGCGAGGCGACAAAATTATGGCGAATTCAGAGAAACAGAAAGTGTCTAATATCTAAAGCAAAAAATGTCTTATTGTGATGACACGCGGTGTGTATGTTCGGCCAAGGATTCCGATCGCATCTATGTGCTTATTGTGAGTCCCAGGTATAGCGCCACCAACAGGCCCCAGGAAGTGTGTCAGTCACAAAGGTGGATTTTTTGTCAGCTTCATGCAGTAAACTTTTAAATACTCCTCCTAGGGGATTCATGCAATTGAGACCAGACTTGGCCAACATGGTGCAGAGATATTGCAGATGCGAAATTGCGAACGGATTTTTGATATCTCAAACACTGTTCTCATGGTAACGTGTCAAACTTTACTTTCTTTTTCAGGCATATTTAAGTCTTTTGGCGTGCTTAGATTAACTTGAAATTTGACACATACATCACATTTGTCGGCTGTTAAGTGTGGACAAAAAGGTCAGACAAAGGTGTGTCTCTTAAGTGGCTCACTAGCGCCCCCGTTTGTCTAAAATGTGGGGTTTCATTTACCTACAGTCCCCAAATGGGTCAGTAACAACATAAAATAGTCCACTGATATTTACCCACTTGATGCACTTGCCCACCGTGCATTGTTTTCTGGAAGGCACCGTATAGCGATGAACAAACGTGCGAAGGCCCGTCATCGCTGCTTGCAGCTATATTTAGGGCCTGAGCACCGAATGGTGCGAAGCCCTATTGTTTTTCCTCGGGAGTATTATTATTTTTTTTATTTTTTTTTTTTTTCCCACACATTGGCCAATTGGGGTCCCTTAACATGCTCGAAAACTCTTGAAATTTGGCACACACGTCAGAGTCGCGCGACACTAGGATTGGACAAAGGTTGGAATACGGGCGTGGCAGGGGGGCTCTGTAGCGCCCCCTGTAATGCAAAAACAAACATTGGTGCACAGATCGGGCAATTATGTACGCACATGTACGAGAGTTGGTACGCATATAGATCTCATCGACCCGAACAACTTTCGCGCTCTAAACTATGAGCTCCGCCCAACAGGAAGTCGGCCATTTTGGATTGTTTTATAAGTGCATGCGGTGAACTTTTAAATACTCCTCCTAGGGAATTCATGCGATTGACATCAAACGTTGTGAACATGATGCCAAGACATTGCACTTGCTAAATTGCGAAGGGATTTTTGATATCTCGAACGGTGCTGCCATGGCGAGGCGACAAAGTTATGGCGAATTCAGAGAAACAGGAAGTGTCTAATATCTAAAGCAAAAAATGTCTTATTGGGATGACACGCGGTGTGTATGTTCGGCCAAGGATTCCGATCGCATCGATGTGCTTATTGTGAATCTCGGACATAGCGCCACCAACAGGCGCCAGGAAGTGTGTCAGTCACAACAGTTGCATGTGGTGAACTTTTAAATACTCCTCCTAGGGAATTCATGCGATTGACACCAAAAGTGGTGAACATGATGCCAAGACATTGCACTTGCTAAATTGCGAAGGGATTTTTGATATCTCGAACGGTGCTGCCATGGCGAGGCGACAAAGTTATGGCGAATTCAGAGAAACAGAAAGTGTCTAATATCTAAAGCAAAAAATGTCTTATTGTGATGACACGCGGTGTGTATGTTCGGCCAAGGATTCCGATCGCATCGATGTGCTTATTGTGAGTCCCGGGTATAGCGCCACCAACAGGCCCCAGGAAGTGTGTCAGTCACAAAGGTGGATTTTTTCACAGTTGCATGCAATGAACTTTTAAATACTCCTCCTAGAGGATTCATGCGATTGACACCAAAAGTGGTGAACATGATGCCGAGACATTGCACTTGCTAAATTGCGAAGTGAGTTTCGATATCTCGAACGGTGCTGCCATGGCGAGGCGACAAAATTATGGCGAATTCAGAGAAACAGAAAGTGTCTAATATCTAAAGCAAAAAATGTCTTATTGTGATGACACGCGGTGTGTATGTTCGGCCAAGGATTCCGATCGCATCTATGTGCTTATTGTGAGTCCCAGGTATAGCGCCACCAACAGGCCCCAGGAAGTGTGTCAGTCACAAAGGTGGATTTTTTGTCAGCTTCATGCAGTAAACTTTTAAATACTCCTCCTAGGGGATTCATGCAATTGAGACCAGACTTGGCCAACATGGTGCAGAGATATTGCAGATGCGAAATTGCGAACGGATTTTTGATATCTCAAACACTGTTCTCATGGTAACGTGTCAAACTTTACTTTCTTTTTCAGGCATATTTAAGTCTTTTGGCGTGCTTAGATTAACTTGAAATTTGACACATACATCACATTTGTCGGCTGTTAAGTGTGGACAAAAAGGTCAGACAAAGGTGTGTCTCTTAAGTGGCTCACTAGCGCCCCCGTTTGTCTAAAATGTGGGGTTTCATTTACCTACAGTCCCCAAATGGGTCAGTAACAACATAAAATAGTCCACTGATATTTACCCACTTGATGCACTTGCCCACCGTGCATTGTTTTCTGGAAGGCACCGTATAGCGATGAACAAACGTGCGAAGGCCCGTCATCGCTGCTTGCAGCTATATTTAGGGCCTGAGCACCGAATGGTGCGAAGCCCTATTGTTTTTCCTCGGGAGTATTATTTTTTTTTTTTTTTTTTTTTTTTTTTTTTTTTTTTTTTTATTTTTTCCCACACATTGGCCAATTGGGGTCCCTTAACATGCTCGAAAACTCTTGAAATTTGGCACACACGTCAGAGTCGCGCGACACTAGGATTGGACAAAGGTTGGAATACGGGCGTGGCAGGGGGGCTCTGTAGCGCCCCCTGTAATGCAAAAACAAACATTGGTGCACAGATCGGGCAATTATGTACGCACATGTACGAGAGTTGGTACGCATATAGATCTCATCGACCCGAACAACTTTCGCGCTCTAAACTATGAGCTCCGCCCAACAGGAAGTCGGCCATTTTGGATTGTTTTATAAGTGCATGCGGTGAACTTTTAAATACTCCTCCTAGGGAATTCATGCGATTGACATCAAACGTTGTGAACATGATGCCAAGACATTGCACTTGCTAAATTGCGAAGGGATTTTTGATATCTCGAACGGTGCTGCCATGGCGAGGCGACAAAGTTATGGCGAATTCAGAGAAACAGGAAGTGTCTAATATCTAAAGCAAAAAATGTCTTATTGGGATGACACGCGGTGTGTATGTTCGGCCAAGGATTCCGATCGCATCGATGTGCTTATTGTGAATCTCGGACATAGCGCCACCAACAGGCGCCAGGAAGTGTGTCAGTCACAACAGTTGCATGTGGTGAACTTTTAAATACTCCTCCTAGGGAATTCATGCGATTGACACCAAAAGTGGTGAACATGATGCCAAGACATTGCACTTGCTAAATTGCGAAGGGATTTTTGATATCTCGAACGGTGCTGCCATGGCGAGGCGACAAAGTTATGGCGAATTCAGAGAAACAGAAAGTGTCTAATATCTAAAGCAAAAAATGTCTTATTGTGATGACACGCGGTGTGTATGTTCGGCCAAGGATTCCGATCGCATCGATGTGCTTATTGTGAGTCCCGGGTATAGCGCCACCAACAGGCCCCAGGAAGTGTGTCAGTCACAAAGGTGGATTTTTTCACAGTTGCATGCAATGAACTTTTAAATACTCCTCCTAGAGGATTCATGCGATTGACACCAAAAGTGGTGAACATGATGCCGAGACATTGCACTTGCTAAATTGCGAAGTGAGTTTCGATATCTCGAACGGTGCTGCCATGGCGAGGCGACAAAATTATGGCGAATTCAGAGAAACAGAAAGTGTCTAATATCTAAAGCAAAAAATGTCTTATTGTGATGACACGCGGTGTGTATGTTCGGCCAAGGATTCCGATCGCATCTATGTGCTTATTGTGAGTCCCAGGTATAGCGCCACCAACAGGCCCCAGGAAGTGTGTCAGTCACAAAGGTGGATTTTTTGTCAGCTTCATGCAGTAAACTTTTAAATACTCCTCCTAGGGGATTCATGCAATTGAGACCAGACTTGGCCAACATGGTGCAGAGATATTGCAGATGCGAAATTGCGAACGGATTTTTGATATCTCAAACACTGTTCTCATGGTAACGTGTCAAACTTTACTTTCTTTTTCAGGCATATTTAAGTCTTTTGGCGTGCTTAGATTAACTTGAAATTTGACACATACATCACATTTGTCGGCTGTTAAGTGTGGACAAAAAGGTCAGACAAAGGTGTGTCTCTTAAGTGGCTCACTAGCGCCCCCGTTTGTCTAAAATGTGGGGTTTCATTTACCTACAGTCCCCAAATGGGTCAGTAACAACATAAAATAGTCCACTGATATTTACCCACTTGATGCACTTGCCCACCGTGCATTGTTTTCTGGAAGGCACCGTATAGCGATGAACAAACGTGCGAAGGCCCGTCATCGCTGCTTGCAGCTATATTTTTTTTTTTTTTCCCACACATTGGCCAATTGGGGTCCCTTAACATGCTCGAAAACTCTTGAAATTTGGCACACACGTCAGAGTCGCGCGACACTAGGATTGGACAAAGGTTGGAATACGGGCGTGGCAGGGGGGCTCTGTAGCGCCCCCTGTAATGCAAAAACAAACATTGGTGCACAGATCGGGCAATTATGTACGCACATGTACGAGAGTTGGTACGCATATAGATCTCATCGACCCGAACAACTTTCGCGCTCTAAACTATGAGCTCCGCCCAACAGGAAGTCGGCCATTTTGGATTGTTTTATAAGTGCATGCGGTGAACTTTTAAATACTCCTCCTAGGGAATTCATGCGATTGACATCAAACGTGGTGAACATGATGCCGAGACATTGCACTTGCTAAATTGCGAAGGGATTTTTGATATCTCGAACGGTGCTGCCATGGCGAGGCGACTAAGTTATGGCGAATTCAGAGAAACAGGAAGTGTCTAATATCTAAAGCAAAAAATGTCTTATTGGGAAGACACGCGGTGTGTATGTTCGGCCAAGGATTCCGATCGCATCGATGTGCCTATTGTGAATCTCGGACATAGCGCCACCAACAGGCACCAGGAAGTGTGTCAGTCACAACAGTTGCATGTGGTGAACTTTTAAATACTCCTCCTAGGGAATTCATGCGATTGACACCAAAAGTGGTCAACATGATGCCGAGACATTGCACTTGCTAAATTGCGAAGGGATTTTTGATATCTCGAACGGTGCTGCCATGGCGAGGCGACAAAGTTATGGCAAATTCAGAGAAACAGGAAATGTCTAATATCTAGAGCAAAAATGTCTTATTGGGATGACACGCGGTGTGTATGTTCGGCCAAGGATTCCGATCGCATCGATGTGCCTATTGTGAATCTCGGACATAGCGCCACCAACAGGCACCAGGAAGTGTGTCAGTCACAAAGGTGGATTTTTTCACAGTTGCATGCAATGGACTTTTAAATACTCCTCCTAGGGGATTCATGCAATTGAGACCAGACTTGGCCACCATGATGCAGAGATATTGCAGATGCGAAATTGCGAACGGATTTTTGATATCTCAAACACTGTTGCCATGGCATCGTGTCAAAATTTACTTTTATTTCAGGCATATTTAAGGCTTTTGGCGTGCTTAGATTAACTTGAAATTTGACACATACATCACATTTGTTGGCTGTTAAGTGTGGACAAAAAGGTCAGACAAAGGTGTGTCTCTTAAGTGGCTCACTAGCGCCCCCGTTTGTCTAAAATGTAGGGTTTCATTTACCTACAGTCCCCAAATGGGTCAGTAACAACATAAAATAGTCCACTGATATTTACCCACTTAATGCACTTGCCCACTGTGCATTGTTTTCTGGAAGGCACCGTATAGCGATAAAAAAACGTGCGAAGGCCCGCCATCGCTGCTTGCAGCTATATTTATTATTATTATTATTATTATTATTATTATTATTATTATTCCACCCTAGAAACGGTCGTGCAGCCCAAACCGTAAGGCCTAGAGAGCTCAAACTTGGTCAGATGGTAGTACTGGTCACAGTTACTCAGGGCCAAAATCTCAGCGGAATCGGACAATCTGGGGCGCTTCAGCGCCCCAAAACGCGTTTGTGCCCATAGGTCCAAAAATCCAATTTTGTGCTGACTCGTAAGGCAAAGTCTCAGAATCAGAATCAGAATCAGAATGGTCTTTATTGCCAAGTATGTTTTCATACTTCGTTTTGCTTCGCACGAGGATTGTAGACTCACCGATATGACTTTGTTTATTTGTCACTTTGTGTATGTGAAAATCCTTTAAGGTCTTAAACTCCCTAAAGGCCTTAAATGCTTGAACCCGGGAAATGCTGCTTGCAGCTTTAATTAGGGCCTGAGCACCGAATGGTGCGAAGCCCTATTGTTTTTCCTCGGGAGTATTATTTTATTTATTTTTTTTTTTTTTTATTTTTTTTTTTTTTCCCACACATTGGCCAATTGGGGTCCCTTAACATGCTCGAAAACTCTTGAAATTTGGCACACACGTCAGAGTCGCGCGACACTAGGATTGGACAAAGGTTGGAATACGGGCGTGGCAGGGGGGCTCTGTAGCGCCCCCTGTAATGCAAAAACAAACATTGGTGCACAGATCGGGCAATTATGTACGCACATGTACGAGAGTTGGTACGCATATAGATCTCATCGACCCGAACAACTTTCGCGCTCTAAACTATGAGCTCCGCCCAACAGGAAGTCGGCCATTTTGGATTGTTTTATAAGTGCATGCGGTGAACTTTTAAATACTCCTCCTAGGGAATTCATGCGATTGACATCAAACGTTGTGAACATGATGCCAAGACATTGCACTTGCTAAATTGCGAAGGGATTTTTGATATCTCGAACGGTGCTGCCATGGCGAGGCGACAAAGTTATGGCGAATTCAGAGAAACAGGAAGTGTCTAATATCTAAAGCAAAAAATGTCTTATTGGGATGACACGCGGTGTGTATGTTCGGCCAAGGATTCCGATCGCATCGATGTGCTTATTGTGAATCTCGGACATAGCGCCACCAACAGGCGCCAGGAAGTGTGTCAGTCACAACAGTTGCATGTGGTGAACTTTTAAATACTCCTCCTAGGGAATTCATGCGATTGACACCAAAAGTGGTGAACATGATGCCAAGACATTGCACTTGCTAAATTGCGAAGGGATTTTTGATATCTCGAACGGTGCTGCCATGGCGAGGCGACAAAGTTATGGCGAATTCAGAGAAACAGAAAGTGTCTAATATCTAAAGCAAAAAATGTCTTATTGTGATGACACGCGGTGTGTATGTTCGGCCAAGGATTCCGATCGCATCGATGTGCTTATTGTGAGTCCCGGGTATAGCGCCACCAACAGGCCCCAGGAAGTGTGTCAGTCACAAAGGTGGATTTTTTCACAGTTGCATGCAATGAACTTTTAAATACTCCTCCTAGAGGATTCATGCGATTGACACCAAAAGTGGTGAACATGATGCCGAGACATTGCACTTGCTAAATTGCGAAGTGAGTTTCGA
>NC_083463.1:4310312-4387812 GCF_030014155.1 Tachysurus vachellii
ACTCAGACACACACACACACACACACACACGTCTTGTTGTGGCTCTGGCTGAGTCCGACGATCCCAAAAATACGATAGTGAAACCTACTTCCTGTCCGCCACTTTGAATTATATTGCACACCTACTTTTTCGAACTCCACCTAGAGCGCTCATTTGATTGGCGTGATTTTTGGTACACATAATCAAGAGACACTTCAGACAAAAAGTTATCAAAAGTTTATTGATAGACCTATCTGAGCGCATCTGATCGGCTTGACCCCGGTATCGCTGCTTGCAGTTATATTTATTTCTGATCTCAGAATCAGAATCAGGATTATTGACCAAGTGTGTTGACACACACAAGGAATTTGGTTCCAGCTGTTTGTGACTCTCAAAATACAGCCATAAATAACACTATACATTTAGTTTGGACTATACAAGACAAAAACAGACAAAACAAGACAAAACAGATGATGTGAGACAATATAGACAGTACGAGTATTAAATATGAATACAGAGTATATGACAGTTCAGTAATGTACATACAGCGTGAGAAGTGCATGGTAGTGCAAATAACCAGAGGTGGGAGTAAGTCACACATGTGCAAGTCACAAGTAAGTCTCACCATTCATGAGCCACATTCACTTCCATAGTGGGAAAAAGAACACTATAGAAGTGAATGGGGCTCATGAAGGGTTTGGTTACAAACATTCCTTAAAATATTTACATGTGTGTTCATCTAAACAAAGAAATTTATACAGGTTTGTAACATCATGAGGGTGAGAAAATGATGACAGAATTTTCATTTTTAGGTGAACTGTCCCTTTAAATTGAATGTGTGTGTGTGTGTGTGTGTGTGTGTGTGTGTGTGCGTGTGCATGCGAGACAAGAATATGGCTGTGCTTGCAACTCAGTGGTTTTTTATTTTTATATTTATATTTGTTTTTTATATATATGTGCATCCCCATAAACGATCCATAGGCTTTTCACTCAAAGCCTAACACTGAAGACCAATTATAAGTGCTATTCCAAAAAAGCTGACATTTCCACATAAACAGTGACCAACCATTTACACTACATTGCGCTTGCAAAGAATTTAATTTGGTAGAACTTTGTCATTCAATTGTGAGCGATGTGGTCACATACTGCTGTTCTTCTCTTCTCATCTTGCACAAAATCCCGGTACCCGAAATTAATTATTTTTGGTGTCGCGCCTTCCAAGTTTCGTCACGACTGTTAAGGTTTATTAGTGCGCGCGCTCCCTCTGCTTGCCTGCTGCGTCACGTGGTTAGATTACGCTCTGGCGTGCGTTTAAAAACAGATTAAAAAACAAAAAAACAAGTTATTTCGAGTCATTTAACTCAAGTCCGAGTCAAGTCTCAAGTCATGAATGTCAAGTCAAAGTCAAGTCGAGTCTTTTTTTAATATTTGTCAAGCAAGTCTCAAGTCTCAAATGTGCGACTTAAGTCCGACTCGAGTCAAGTCATATGACTCGAGTCCCCCATCTCTGCAAATAACTGTTGTGCGTCCGGTAAGAGAGTTTACTTTAGAACTTTTGTACAATATACAGCAGCAATAGTGTGTGTAACATATACATATAATGCTGATGTAACCGAGCGTTTAACATCTGGTTCGCCTATACTGAAGTGCCACTAAAATAAATAAGAAGCGGAGGCTCATCGTTTGATCATCAACTCTTTGTTTTATTATTATTATCCAACGTGGTCCGCCATACCAAACTTCCCGAGAACACTGCCCTCTTGTGCGCATGCCCACACGCCATCTACGGCGAGCCCCGAGGGGAAAATGTATTACACACACAAATCACAATGCTCAGCATAACATCAACATGCACTCCAACTCACAGATTAGGTCTGTTACATACGTCCCCCCGACAAAATAAACGTCCCCGTTTACACCACTGAACAATAAACATTATACATAAACAAAACACTGCTGTATTAAAGTGCATAAGGAGCATATTGCAAGGCACAGTTCCATACTTTAACATTGCATCACTTTCAAGCACTCTTCAAACAGTACAATACTTTGAGCAAACGCTCAAACAATTGCAAACCAGGAGCATAGCACCACTATACCACTATAACAGTATTACCAGTGATATTAATACAGAACAAAATGCTTGAAATGACCCGGAGGTTTCAAAACCCTCCCTGCTCGGCTCACATTTGGTTCTGACTGTCTGTCCACACAGTGCTCTTCAGGCAGAGCACTCAGGTCACTCTGAGGGAGAACACACTCCTGTGTACCCGGCATATACACCTCCGGGGAGGATGATTTGGGGAAGGAGTTAAACGCATTAGGCAATGTCTGGTTCCGCGTCAGAGAAGGAATAGTCAATGTATAAGGCCGTATCCTGTCGTAATGCACAACCTGCGCCCTCTCATCTGAGTCCAGAGGATTGACAATCCGATAAGTCAAGCCCCGTTCACCGCACGAGCCCATGACCTGCACAACTTTATAAGGTCCCTTCCAATGGGGTGCCAGCTTCATGCGACTTTCAACAGGATTGTTAAGCCACACCAAAGCACCCACAGTGTAAGGTTGGTGACGCACTCCTTGATCATGATACATTTTCTGACGTTCATGAGCAGCCTCGCTATGCATGCGCGCACTGCTGAAAGCAGAGTCCAGTTTTTCTCGCAATGAATGAAAAAATCAGTATGGGATCCTGTCATGTTGGGGGCAAGTGCCCGAGTTGGTAACAGTACGTCAGCAGGCACCCGCGCCTCCCGCCCATGGGTCAAAAAGTACTGTGTAAAATGAGTGCTGTAGTGAGGTGACGTGTTGTAAGCGAAAGCAACATGTTTCACATACTCATCCCATTCTCCTCCATGGGCTAGCAGTGTCTTAGCCAACTGGTCAGTCAGTGTCCTGTTAAAGCGATCAACCATACCATCCGACTTTGGGTGGTAGGGAGTGGTGCGTGTCTTTTTAATGCTTAGCCACTGGCAGAGGCTCTGGATTACCTCCGCCTCGAACTGGCGGCCCTGGTCTGAATGCAAAGTCTCCGGAACACCATGCGTCAAAATGTAATCCTCAAACAGGCAGTGTGCAACAGTTAGTGCAGTCTGGTTAGGTAATGCATACAAATTGACAAATTTCGTGAAATAGTCCTCAACAACTAACACATACCGATTGCCTTTAGTGGTCACCGGCAGCTCTAGAATGTCCATAGCCACTCTCTCAAAAGGACGGACAGTCTGGGAACCTCCCATAGGTGCTCGGTGGGACGGAACAGGACCCCGACGTGTCTGACATGCTCTGCACTGCTCACACCATGCTCTGATGTCCCTGTACATGGAAGGCCAGTAACAGAATTTCCTTGCCTGTTCCCACACATGCTCAGAAGAGAAGTGGGCGGAGGCTGGGGCCCCATGCAGCTGTAAAAGTATGTCAGGAATCATAGCGGCGGGTACAACAATTTGTAATATAGCATCACCGGTGAGTGAACAGATGACAGAGCGGCACAACAGTCCATCAATAATTGAGAGGCGATTGAACTCAGTCCAAAGTTTTTTAAGCACTGAGAGGCACCTTGTAACTGTCTCCTAGCAGGCTTCTGTGACTGCTCCGCCCAATCCAAAACAGTTCTGATGTCAGGATCGGCCTGTTGCGAGGCCCTAATGTTCCGTGTATTGAAAGATAGCGCGTTCATGGAAATCGTATCTAAATCAGGAATGTCAGATAGGTGCACAGCAGTACCTTCCTTTGCAGAATCAACAACTTTAAAGGGACATAAATTGTCACTACTCAGTTGACCTGAACTCACCACATTGACTTCTGCCATCCCATCATCATTGGACTCCGCGCCAAACTGGTTGGCTGCTACCGGGCGACGTGATAGAGCGTCTGCATTCTTGTGACGATTCCCTTCCTTGTGAATGATGATCCAATTCAGTGGATCGAGTTCCATAATCCATCGACCCCTCCTTCCTGTAGGGTCGTTTTCAATAGACATACGTCGCAAAGCCAACAGGGGCCGATGGTCTGTGATAATGGTAAACGAAGACAGTCCAATGTAATGCCTGAATTCTCTTACCGCCCACACAATGGCCCACAGCTCCCGGTCGAAAGTGGACCACCGCCTCTGTGTGGAGTTCAACGCCCGGCTGGCATAGGCGACAACATGCTCCAAGCCGTCTCTATCCTGGGCGAGCACAGCACCGACAGCCAGATTGGATGCATCTGTGTGAATTTTAAACGGCACGTTGAAGTCAGGCAGAATCACTATAGGCTCAGATGACAACACATTTTTCAGGAAATTAAAAGATTCGTCACATTCAGTAGACCACACAAAGGGCACATTCTTACCAACAAGCTGGTTCAGTGGAGCGGCATATTTCGAAAAGTCTCTGACAAAGCGCCTGTAATATGAACAAAGTCCCACAAACGCTCTGACTTCAGATGGGGATTGGGGAACTGGCCAGTCCCGAACCTTCTCCGTGTTCCTAGGATCAGGCTGGAGACCTTTCCGAGAAATAACATGACCCAGAAAAACCACATGATCCCTCGCAAGGTGGCACTTTTTCGGATTTAATTTCAGGCCGGCAGACTGAATTCTTGAAAACACTTCCTGTACGCTCGACAAGTGTTCGTTAAACGTTTTGTTGTAAATCAGAATATCGTCCAAGTATACCATGCAGACGTGCCATGGGAGCCCCATGAGGACTAATTCCATCAAACGTTGGAATGTAGCAGGAGAGTTTGAGAGGCCCATTGGCATGGACCGCCACTGATAGAGTCCCTGTCCGGTCGTAAATGCTGTTTTTTCTCTGTCCTCCTCAGCAACCTCCACCTGCCAGTACCCATTAGAAAAGTCCAAAGTACTGAACCACACCGCGCCTGCCAACGCATCCAGTGTATCATCTACACGAGGTAGAGGGTAAGAGTCTTTCACAGTCACGCTATTTAAGCGTCTATAGTCAACACAGAAACGCCAGGTGCCACATTTCTTTTTAACTAACACCACTGGTGATGCCCAGGGGCTGCAGCTCTCCTCAATTACACCATCTGCCAGCAGCCCCGCCACTTGTCTCTCTATTTCCATACGCTTCTCAGGGGACACACGATATGGGCGCTGTTTAATAGGAGCCTGCTCGCCCGTTCTAATGTGATGTTTGATCAGTTTGCATTTCCCTGAATTTTCCCCGGAGGAGCTAAAGATGTCATTGTATTTTAGCAGCAATTCGGAAAGTGCCATTTTTTCCAACTCCGACATTGGTGACTCATCCAGTGATACCGGGGGTGTTACTCCCATTGTTGATGTTGCAGCCACGTCGACCGGAGCCAGAAGCAACTGAATATCAGCGCCATCCACAGAGTAAAACTCGCCCAGGTGCATACCTTGTTTTAATGAAATGTCCTGTCCTGTAGGATTTATAATCCGAGCTTTCGTTAGTCCATTTTTAACCGAGGTTACTGTATGAGCCACCACCAAATTGGACGAATCTGCCACATTAGGCTCCAAATAGCCATCGAAGTCCTTAAACATTTGAGCCACATAAGGTGAAGAAACTCTAACAGGTACCACTGACTCACTGAGGGGAGGTAAGGAAATTGCGGTTGCC
The DNA here is from genome assembly GCF_030014155.1 of Tachysurus vachellii. Taxonomy (NCBI): domain Eukaryota; kingdom Metazoa; phylum Chordata; class Actinopteri; order Siluriformes; family Bagridae; genus Tachysurus; species Tachysurus vachellii. Next base: position 4,315,883 of record NC_083463.1, read on the forward strand.
AGGGACACATTGCAGCATAAGGGAACAAAGTCTTTGCTGGTAAGGAGAGGAACAGAAATGCCCCACAATTGTAACCTGGCCCGGTTGAGGTCCAGTAAAGCATGATTCTTCAACAGAAAGTCCCACCCCAACAGCACCGTCTGAGTAGTTTCTCTCACCACATGAAATATGTGTTGCCATGACTCCGTGCCCAGTTGAAATGTCATTGTTATAGTGCCCAACGTATCCAGCATCTGTCCATTCACGGCACGAGCAGCTACATACTCCCTCTTCAGTGGACGATTGCGCAGTGCTGGGATGGACATGCGAAAATTAGCACTAATGAGAGACACACTGGAACCAGAGTCTACTAAAATTTGAACCTCCATGCCTTCAATTACTCCCCTCACATATGACACCATCAGGCCTAGTTCAGTGTTAGTGGCTTCATCAGAGTCTTTGAAAATAGAGTTACTGCCAGTAGTATTGTAAATTTGGGAGCCCTCAATCAACATAGCTGGTGTTCGGGCCTTAACATCAGCTACAGTCCGTTTCCCGGCCCATTATGTCGTTCCCCTGCACTAGGAGAGATAAAAAGTACTCCACGCTTACGTGAGTCATCCTCATAGCTGTTCCGTCTGCGTGGACTAGGACTTGGACTGCGTCTAGGAGGGTACCGTGCAGAGTACGAGTCATTAACATAATCCGTACCTGACCTATACTTGTCGCTGTGTTTGACCCACTCTCTCTCAGGTGAACGACCTCTCCGTGACTGGCATCCACGGCCCCCACAGCAGCACTGACATATTCCATTAGATTGAGAGCGGCCCCAGTGCCAGTCCTCCATCGTTTTAGAATTCACTTTGGCATTGAGTTTCTGGTTTTCATTCCCTAAACGTCTCAATTCTACCCTCATGTCCCTCATTTCGTCTGCCAATCTTTCTACTGCTCTGTACAGTCCAACATTGTCTCTCCCAGACTGAATAGCAGCCACTGCCCCTTCGTCACCATCGCTATGAGCGGCATTCACAGCCATATAATCAGTCTTTATCACATCTCGGGCATTTTCACACCGACCTGCAATTATGACGGCCTCCTCCAAATCCGTAGCTCCTTGCTCATGACATTTAGTTCTGAGCACCGGATCCAGGCCAGCCAAGAAACGACGAAATTTTTCCTCCCTTTGAGCTCTCTCTCCATATTCCGGAAAGGCGTCATCGACAAGCCTGCTAATCTCAGCTGCATACACTTCCAAACTTTCCCGCGGAGCTCTGGGCCGAGCTGAAAGGCTGGCTCTGAAGCGGTCCATAAACTGTCTTTGCCCGAATGCCTCTTTGAGTTTATCTTTAACAGCTGTGTAATCCGACTGAACAGCACCAGGGAGGCTGTCCCACAGCAGAAACGCCGCACTGGACAAACGTGTCGGTAGAATTCTCGGCAGTTCATAATTGTAGGATGCAGCGCCATCATCCTCCGCGAGCGCTCTGACCGCGACTTCGAACTGACGTGCCCAGCACAAAAAAACTCTGCTTTTCATCACCGGAAAACGGCGACGGTAACTCGATCCTAACGTGTCTGCTGCTTTGTTCACGTCTCGGATAAACACCGAACTCTTCCTTACACCACATGATGTTCTCTGTGGTATGAACTCGTGCACCCTTACTCACTAAAACTTTGAAAGCTAAGCTAACTAATAAAACATGCGTCGCCACACTGTACCACGCGAACACTACCACAAAACAAAACCGCTGCCACCAGTGTAACCGAGCGTTTAACATCTGGTTCGCCTATACTGAAGTGCCACTAAAAATAAATAAGAAGCGGAGGCTCATCGTTTGATCATCAACTCTTTTTTTATTATTATCCAACGTGGTCCGCCATACCAAACTTCCCGAGAACACGTGCATGCCCACATGCGCATGTGCGCATGCCCACACGCCATCTACGGCGAGCCCCGAGGGGAAAATGTATTACACACACAAATCACAATGCTCAGCATAACATCAACATGCACTCCAACTCACAGATTAGGTCTGTTACACTGATAATCTCACTGCATTTTTACTTTTTATGTTTAATATCAAAATTACAATTTATTTTATTTGATACTAAATTTATTCTTAGTGTCTGCACTTTTATTTAGAGTTATTACATAGAATTATTATTACTTTTTAGAAATACTGATAGTTATTATTCTTTTGTTATTATTAAATCAAATCTCAGAATCAAGACTCAAACCGTGATCTCGTATAAATGATTAAATTCTATTAATTTTATTCTTTATATTTTCCACAAATCACAAATCATTGTTATTTAATACATTTTAAGGCAAACCTCTGAAGTGCTAAATTATTATTATTGTATGTAATATTATTAATTATTAATAATATAATACATTATATATTATTATTATTATTACTATATATTCATTTTCTACCGCTTATCTGAACTTCTCGGGTCACAGGGAGCCTGTGCCTATCTCAGGCATCATCGGGCATCAAGGCAGGATACACCCTGGATGGAGTGCCAACCCATCGCAAGGCACACACACACTCTCATTCACTCACGCAATCACACACTATGGACAATTTTCCAGAGATGCCAATCAACCTACCATGCATGTCTTTGGACCGGGGGAGGAAACAGGAGTACCCGGAGGAAACCCCCGAGGCACATGCAAACTTCACACACACAAGGCAGAGGCAGGAATCAAACCCCCAACCCTGGAGGTGTGAGGCGAACGTGCTAACCACTAAGCCACCGTGCCCCCTTCATTAGTTATCAAAGAACATAAAATCCTTAAGCACTTTGTGACATTTTCTCTGTTTTTGATGACTTGTAATTCTCTTTGTTCTGTTTTGAATTGTACGTATTTGTCATCCCACTTATATTCTTGTTCGATTCCCATTTAATTATTACTATGTTTCCTTTCTTTTTTATCCTTTACTTTTTTTCAGTTGCAGTGTTCTGAATGTCTGCTTGTCTAGATGTTGTGCACTATTTTCTGTTTCCCAAGCAATAAAAAAACAGCAAATGTAACAGCATAGCATATACATCAATATGTTCAAATTCAAATTAATTTGTATAGCGCTTTTATCAATTGACATTGTCTCAAAGAAGCTTTACAGAACATAAACATAAAACAAAAGTTTGATATATAGATAAATATAATACAAAAATTCAAGATTAATATTAGATATATTTAAATATGTGTTACTGATTATATAAATAAACTGAAATGTCCACCCATTGGCTACAGCGCATATATATTAAACCAAGCAGAAAAGGAACAACACATCTTTATTTATAATTTTTGCTTTTACAGCCCACTCTGTCATGTGTGCTCTATGTCGTAGTGAGACATGTTATTATACAGGTGACTTCCTGCTTTCACTTTTGAACTCGCAACAACAAGAATTGATGGAAAATGGCGTCAAACAAAGGTAGGGATTTATTTATTCCTTAATGAAACTACTTTTATTACATTTGTGAACCGAAAAAAACAGGAAGATCAGGTGTAGAGGAGAGCTTGTTATAACATGACCATAGATAGACCATAACATTACAATCCCCCCTAACAGTTATTATATTGTGGGGCATGTACTAACAGCCCTGTGTCAGCACACCTGAGGTATGGACATAAATACTCAACTCTCTAGTTTAGGATTTAAACTGAGAGATTTTAGATTAAAATTAATTTAAATTTGCCTTATTTCAAATTAACACTAAACATAGAGCTGAAAATGAATGTATCATGAAATTTTGCTTACTATGATTCTATTCTTAATATCATCAGAAGGTTTGTTCTTTTACACACACCATTGGTATATGCAAGCAATAAGAACAGTGAGTTTCATCGTACCAGTGTGTGTAGAAATTAGACTATGTGACAAGTTTTTTTTGCACATAAGTGCATAAGTACATAAGTGGTGCAATGTATTCTGGTATACTGGTGTTAAAGAGGGCAGAATAAGAAACACTATCAGCTCGGGTATGTCCATGTTGTTATTAAAATCTTTTGTAGTCTTAACATAGAAAGCATAAACAGCTAATAAGAATAACCAAAGATAAACTCTTGTTCGAGTTTACAAACTGAGCATGTAGTGTCATTTATAAAGTGTTCCGTATGTGGCGGGAAGACATGTTATTATACAGGTGACTTCCTGCTTTCACATTTGAACTTGCACAATTGATAGAAAATGGCGTCAAACAAAGGTGGGGATTTATATATCCCTTAATGAAACTACATTTATTACTTTGTCCTAATGGTTAATATGCCATTCTTTTGCTAGATAAAATGAAATATTTAGTCTATTTTGGAAAAAACAGATTCGTAGTGCACTTTTATGAACCACTAAAAACAGGAAGCTCAGGTGTATGGGAGAACTTGTTGTAACATGACCATAGATTATTTTACAATCCACCTCCAACAGTTATTATATTGTGGGGCATGTACTAACAGCCCTGTGTGCACATCTGAGGTACGGACATAAATACTCAACTCTCTAGTCTAGGATTTAAACTGAGAGATTATAGATTAAAATTTGCCGCATTTCAAATTAACACTAAACACAGAGCTGAAAATAAATGTATCAGTGAAATTTTACTTACTATGCTAAAATGAACTATTAAAATCCTCCAAAGTTTTGTGTGATTTATCTTTATACACAGTGTTGGTAATGCAAGCAGGAAGGACAGTAAGTTTCATCGTACCAATGTGTGTTTAGAAATTAGTAAATAAAGTCTGCTACAACGTGCTCCATGTTAGATTGTACCCTGATCATCTGCCATGCTTCCATTCTATTAACTTAGATCTCCACCATTTTCTATGTTTCGCTTGCAAAAAACATGATCCTTTTCCTGTATTGCAGTTTTTTTCTATATTTTAACTAAAAAAGTATATACTAAAATTTAATACAAAAATATCAGAAAGAATATCCATTCATGCATTTGATTTTAAATATATGGGTACTCTGTTTTAAGTTTTATGTAACAAAATATTTTTTAAACATAAGTTTTTTTTTTCATTATTGCATTTTCCCCCGGGTTAAAATGATCAGGATTAAAAAAACAAGGTTGAAGATTACTTGTGGCAAATAATAACTTTGCAGTGTCAGGTTTAAGTGTATGATAATAATATTACATAATGTTATGTTTATTAAAGTAATATGTAACTAAACATCTGGGCTAGACATTACATTATAATAAATAGGATGTTCACAGTACTGCCTAACTGCCATTATATCAAAACTATATAAATCAATGTTAAAGAATTAGACCTCTGATATTTTGAGTAAAGTGTGGTCTGATTTTTGCATTGTTTGATTTTTACACAGATGCAGCAACACCTAGGAGTAAAAGAAGTATGAGTCCACCCCCTGAAAGTAAGTGATACTACATTCATTTTGAAATTCTCAGGCCAAAAGTATGTATGCAAGCAGTGTTGTAAAATTATTTCACAATTAAACCAACATTCCAAAAGATAATATAATAAAATTATTCACTGGGGCTGTCTGTGTGGTGGAACAGAAGAGCATTTGCCCTGTTGAAGTGTGATGATAAGTTGAGACTTATTTCAAACTGTTGACCATCTTCAGTGTTTTTAAGCTCAGGTAAACTATATGGCATAATGTGTACAACCATGCCTAGAGCAGTGTCTGTGTGCTAATGTATGAGGTTTAATTATATTGCCTTAGTTGAGACTGCCTTATATAGACCATTTGTTGTTGCCTCTCCTGAACCTGGCTCAAATTCTCTCTCAGTAAGTGACCCATGTTTGAAGCTCTGCTTTAGGTCCATATCCAGTGCACCCTGGAGCTTTTGCTGATGTATTTTCAATATTCAAAATAGAAATACTCCGGGAAGGCCTGGGAAACCTCAGACAATTTATGCTGATATATTTAATTATAAGTGCGATGAGGGTCTAACTAAGCTGGTTCAGACCATCTAATCTCCAGTGCATTCTGACCCTCAATCAGCTTCCCAAAACAATCTCTAGTCACAAATTTAGACAAAACGGTCACGATTGACTGAAAAAGACTTATTTTGTGTAGCTGACTGCTTTGAATTATACTGTGATTTTCTCAACCTTATTTCTGCTTCTGATTTCCACAAATTAAAGTCTATCCAAGTTCCTGTCACTTTGTTTTTTCCTTTTGTTTTCATTGTCTTTCTCTATTTGTGCTAATCTACTTTTTAATGCAACGGTCTCATACTGACTCACACTCAGTCACACACCACATCTACTGTGACACAGACTCAGTACCTTAATTCTAACAGTGCTAAGGGACTAATTTATTATTTATAGAAGGGGTTCAATAGCTACTGAATATCAGTTTAAAGAAACCTGTAGGTAAGGGATCCAGTATGCAGGTGGATAATTTTGAGGAAGAAATCAGTGAAATTAAATCAGTCTGTCACGTGCGAATAAAACGTGGGAATAAAAACGTGCGAATAAAAACGGACCCAAATGCAGGATAGCTTAACGAAACAGGATTTTAATAATTAAAAAACCACATAACACACAAACTAGCACACCGACTAGACAGGACGACAACCGAAGACAACAGAACAAAACAAAGGCTTGACTAAATACTAATAATAATTAGACACATGAGGGACAGGAGTGCAGAGGCAGGTAGGAAGAGACAAGGGCGGGGCAGACACGTGAACATGGAACGTCAACAAAAAGCACACGGCCAAAGTCCGGGCTGAGTCCTGACACAGTCTCTTGAAGGGGAGTAAATAAATTGTCTGAATTTTCTGCCTGATATTCTGAATTTTTCCACTGAAATAATTTAAGAAGTCTTTGCTGCTGCACAGTGTTGGTGTGTGTTTTTACAGTGTTTTATTACTAGTAAATTTTGCTATAGTATTAAGTAATAAAATTAGAGACTTTTAAGTGAAGCTACAATATCTAAGGTGTAAAGAAACACTGACTTTGTCTGATCATATTCTGTGGGGTCAGACTGTGATCTATGTATGGATTATAATTTTAGGAGACTATTGGTAAATCTCTCTGCAGTACAAGATGTAAATATATGCTTAACACAGTAATGTGGCAAATTGCTTATATTTTGTTCAAGATGCAATTTAAATGAAATGACATAATGGTCTGGGATTTAGTCACACTTCTGATTGTGGACGTGTGATCATATTTTATATGTTTAATCCCAAGTTTAGAATGAAATTAAGAGTATGACCTCCATCATGAGTGGGTCCTATTTCATTATGATTAACCCCTACTGAATCTAAGATGGACATAACTGCTGCTCTCTGAGGATCTTCTAACTTATCTAAATGAATTAAATTATTCATATTAGATATTAGATATTAAATTCTCCCTCAATTAATAATCTAAAGAAACAACTAGGTTTGAAATTAAATCTGCAAATTCAGAGAGGAATTCAGAATATGACCCCAGAGGTCTGTAAATAACAATTAGAGGAATTGACTCAGTCGACTCAGTACAGGCTGGAATAGGTACACACATGGACAAAATTGTTGGTACCCTTCGGTCAATGAAAGAAAAACTCACAATGGTCAGAGAAAAAACTTTAATCTGACAAAAGTAATTCTATGAATGTTAACCAATAAAATTCAGACATTGCTTTTCAACCATGCTTCAATTTCAATTTGAAATTGGTTTTCAAACCAAAATTCAATGGTTTCAATTTCAACCATGCTTTTCAACAGAATTATTTAAAAAAAATAAACTCATGGAACAGGCCTAGACAAACATGATGGTACCCCTAGAAAAGACTGAAAATAATGTGACCAAAGGGACATGTTAATTCAAGGTGTGTCCACTAATTAGCATCACAGGTGTCTACAATCTTGTAATCAGTCAGTGGGCCTATATATAGGGCTCCAGGTAGTCACTGTGTTGTCTGGTTACATGGTGTGTACCACACTCAACATGGACCAGAGGAAGCGAAGGAAAGAGTTGTCTCAGGAGATTAGAAAGAAAATTATAGACAAGCATGATAAAGGTAAAGGCTATAAGACCATCTCCAAGCAGCTAGATGTTCCTGTGACTACAGTTGCAAATTATTCAGAAATTTAAGATCCATGGGACTGTAGCCAACCTCCTTGGACGTGGCCGCAGGATTAAAATTGATGACAAATCAAAGAAACGGATAATCCGAATGGTAACAAAAGAGCCCAGAAAGACTTCTAAAGAGATCCAAGGTGAACTTCATGCTCAAGGAACATCAGTGTCAGATCGCACCATCCGTCGTTGTTTGAGCCAAAGTGGACTACATGGGAGACGACCAAGGAGGACACAAATCATAAAAAAGCTAGACTGGAATATGCCAAACTACATTTTGAGAAGCCACAAAGCTTCTGGGAGAATGTCCTATGTCCTTTGGACTACTTTTTGCAAAGGCACATCAGCTCTATGTTCACAGATGGAAAAATGAAGCATACAGTATCAAGAAAAGAACTCTGTCCCTACTGTGAAATATGGATCTGTTATGTTCTGGGGCTGCTTTGCTGCATCTGGCACAGGGTGTCTTGAATCTGTGCAGGGTGCAATGAAATCTGAAGACTATCAAGGGATTCTAGAGAGAAATGTGCTGGCCAGTGTCAGAAAGCTTGGTCTCAGTCACAGGTCATGGGTCTTGCAACAGGACAATGACTCAAAACACACAGCTAAAAACACCCAAGAATGGCTAAAAGGAAAACATTCTAAAGTGGCCATCTATAAGCCCTGACCTCAATCCTACTGAGCATCTTTGAAAGGAGCTGAAACATGCCGTCTGGAAAAGACACCCTTCAAACCGGAAACAACTGGAAACACTTATTCAGGAAACACTTCAACTAGCACTTCTTTCCCTATCTAAAAAAACTTTTGACACTTTTTCATTGTAACTTTGAACAAATGTTTTAAACTCATGGTATCTTAAGTATGTAACCTTGTGAACCAGCATTAATGTATTCAATGCTAGAGATTTAAGCACTTATGTACATCGCTCTGGATAAGGGGGTCTGCCAAATGCTGTAAATGTAAATGTAAACTGGAGCAGTTTGCTCATGAGGAGTGGGCCAAAATACCTGCTGAGAGGTGCAGAAGTCTCATTGACAGTTACAGGAATCGTCTGATTGCAGTGATTGCCTCAAAAGGTTGTGCAACAAAATATTAAGTTGGGGTACCATCATTTTTGTCTAGGCCTGTTCCATGAGTTTATTTTTTAAATAATTCAGTTGAAGCATGGTTGAAAAGCATTGTCTGACTTTCATTGGCTCAGATTAAAGTTTTTTCTGTGACCATTGTGAATTTTTCTTTCATTGACCGAAGGGTACCAACACACACATTCTCAGCTCACTGAGGAAAGAAAAGAAAGAGTGAGAGATGAACCTATGTTAATTAGGTCATTCTCCCACACTCCTGCAGTGAAGACCCCCGCTGCGCCTGATAAACCAAGCATCCACCTGCTAGACAAATTATCAATCATTTTTTTCACATATGTCCAGTTATGAGTCAAACTGAAAAATGTCTAATAAAGAAATAATTAAGAAAAAAAAATCATCAATTCATGACTAAATCTGGGAATCCATCTGCCCAATACTTTATTTAATAAAACCATTTTAACTATTAACTGCCCTTTTTATTATGTATGTAACTAATGGATTGACTTTATAATAAAACATGCTGGTGTCATGCATCCTGGTCATAGTTTTTATTCGTTTGTTTGTTTGTTTAGGTGATTTCTGTTGCCATTTTTCAAACTCTGTCTGAATGTGGCTTTAATAGTTATGGACTTGTAGCTTATGTATTTTTAATATCATTTGTACAGTGTCTGAGCTGAGGATCGTTCTGTTGGGGAAGAGACTCCAACACACCAGTATGGTAGGAAATTTTATACTGGGAAGAGATGCATTTGAGACTGAAGCTCCTCCAGATTCAGTAAAGCAGCGCAGTGAGAGAGCCTGTGGACATGTGGAAGGAACGAACATCACCATCATCAATGCAGCTCATTTATTTAACTCACCATTAAAACCTGAGGAACTGAAAGAGTGTGTAGATCTTTGTGCTCCAGGACCTCATGCATTTTTACTTGTGATAGAGGCTCATGACTTCACAGAGGAAGACAAGAACCAACTGGGATCATTACTAAATTGCTTCAGTGAACAAGCAATAAACTATGCCTTTGTGATTGATATAACACAGGATTCTAAAATTGAAAAGTCTGGAGGACAGTCAGACGCTTCTCAAAAATTAATAGAGGAATGTGGTCAGAGGTATCGTAAATATTAGCAACTACAGAAAAATAAGAATTCACATGGTCAGATTTTTGATGACATCAGAAATGTGGTCAAAGAGAATGGAGGAAATTGTCTCATATGTGAGCGTTTTAAAGATGTGCATGAGAAATATTTCCAAACTGATGAAAACCTTGAGAGAGAGGGAGAGAGGACAACACAAGATCTTTCTGATGACACAAAGGAGAAGCCATCTCTTATGAGAATTGTCTTGAATAAAATTGGTAAGTTCACAAATCTATTTTGTCATAAGCATTAAGCCAAATGAATCTTTAGGAAAATCCATTTTCCAAATACAGCTGTGCTAGAATGTGCAGTACTGTCTTGGGTTTATTTATTTATATATAACGTAATGTGTTAATGTTTATCTTGTTATTTATTTAATTAAAGGTTTTAGTAGATGGCATTCAGAGCAAAAGACTGGAGAACACTCGAAAAGGAGTGAGTGTTTATTAATATAATACAATACATTTTCTTTAGTCAGTTTGTTGGACTTTTCACTTTAATAGATACACCTGTTTATTTATTAATCATCATGTAACAGCACAATACATAAAAGCTTGCAGATGAAGGTCAGATACAGGATTTTTCCCATTTCAGGATTTTGGTTTTTGCCTAAATTATTTAGACAATAGAATGTTTTACATGAGCGCTTCAGTCAAAACAAAAGCATGTACATCACAGCAGTCCATAAGGTTAATTAGCTTAATTGACAGAAATCTAAAAAGAAATCTAAAAAGAAATCTTAAAATCTAAAAAGTCTCTTCTATTTCAGTGCAAGGAAGTGATTCCTCATTGCCACTGTTGAACTTGGTCTTGTGTGGAAGTGATGAAGCACTAAAGACCTCCATATCAGAGCTCATATTGAGCCAGAGAGACGTGAAGACTGGAATAGTCGACAGATATCGTCTCAGGCTGGAGGTGATGCCAAGTCTCTACAACACTCATCTCTCAGATGAAGAAGTGATGCAAGAGATTCTTCGCTGTATCTCTCTTGATAATCCTGTCCACACTTTTCTTTTCATCATTCCTGTTGGTCCTCTCACAGATGATGTCAAAGGAGAAATAGAGACGATTCAAAGAATCTTTGGTTCAAGAGTCTGTGATCATAGTTTAGTTCTTTTTACCAGAGAGAATTTTGATGAAGCTGCTGCAAGTAAATTTGTAGAGAAAAGTTCAGAAATGGAAGAAATTCAACGTATGTGTGGGGACAGATATATGATCTTGGAGAAAGAAAAAAAAAGGAGATACAAACAGGTGACAGAACTGATAGAGAGAGTAACAAATATGAGGAAGATTTATACTCTCCCAATGTATATTGAGGCACAGAAAGATGGAGCTAAACAGCCACTAGAGGATGAACTGGCTGAAATGAAGAAGCAACTTAAAGCAAAACAACAGGATGCAGGTGAGTAGTTTAATATCTGTGTAGACATTAATTAAACATATACATTACTTATATATATATATAATCTTGTAATTACTGTATAGTAGATTATTATATTTTTGTTACTCTATTTATGTAAATATTTACAGGAGAAAGACACTGATTCATAGTGAAGTCTTTACATATACCAAAGTTGTCAGTTTTATTCTTCTCAATATATTTGTAGTTCTAATAACCAAACACAACATTTTAATTTAAGCCACAATTTACATTACAAGAACAATCAATCAAACAACAACATAAACAAATAATTGACCCAACAAAGTCAAAAGTTTCCTATCAAGGATATTTGTTTCACACAAATAATAATTTAAACAAACTAATACAAATTGTAGATTTTTCTTTAGAGTATTATAAATGTTTAAATAAGAAATAAGTCATTTAATTAACAAGCCACTGTCATTTTTTAGGTGCAGAGGGTGAAAACTCCAACTGTTTGAGATTATTACTGATTGGGAAAACAGGAAGTGGAAAGAGTGCAACAGGAAACACTATTCTAGGAAGAGACGAGTTTGAGAGTGACCTGAGCATGAATTCTACGACAGGAATGTGTCAGAAGGGATTTGGAGAAGTACAGGGCAGATCAGTAGCTGTTGTGGACACTCCAGGACTCTTTGACACCACACTCTCAAATGAAGAAGTAACACAAGAAATTGTGAAGTGTGTCTCAATGGTGGCACCAGGACCACATGCCTTCATCATTGTGCTGAGTTTGGAAAGGTTTACTGAGGAAGAGAAGCAAACACTGAATCTGATTAAGAAGATGTTTGGTCCTGATGCTATAAAGTACAGTATGGTGCTGTTTACTGGAGGAGATAATCTGCAAAATAAAACACTTGAAGATTATCTTAAAGCTGGTAATAATCCACATGTGAACAATGTAATCAGAGACTGTGGTGGAAGAGTTCTCTTGTTTAATAACAATATAGAAGATACCAAACAAGTTAGTGAGCTTCTCCAAATGATCGAAGAAATGATAAAGTTCAACAGGGACAATTACTTTACTAATGAGATGTTTGAGAAGGCAGAGATGTCGATACAACAGAAACAGAAGGAAATGCTAAAAGAGATAGAGGAGCATATGCAAGCTGAGAGAGAGGCTCTGAAGAACAGATATGAAGAAGAACTGGAACAGATGAGAAATAATATGGAGAAAGAGAGAGAGAGATTGGAAGAGGAAAGATGTAAAAGGGAAAACATGTTTAAGGAGAGGGAAGAAGAAATGAGGCGAGAATATGAGAAGAAAGAAGAAGAAGAGAAAGAGAAATGGTTAAAAGAGAACCAAAGAAGAGAAGAAGAGGAAAAACAACAGACTGCAGAAAATAACCGCATGATGGAGGAGATGAGGAAAGAACTAGAACATCAAAAAGTTACATTTCTCCAACAGCAAACTGAAAGAGATGAGGAGGACAGAAAAAGGGCAGAGAGAGAGAGAGAGGATAAAGAACGCTTTGAACAACAACAAAAGGAAACAATTACACAAATAAAACTCAAACAGGAAGAAGAAATCCAAAGGAGACATGAGGAAGAACAAAAGAGAAGAAAAGAACAGGAAGAAGAGAGAGAAAACTGGAAGAGAAAAATGAAGGAGGCAGAAAATGATAAAAAAGAAATTAAAGAAGAAATTGAAAGGAAACTGAGAGAACGGGAGATTGAATGGAAAGAGCAGATGGGAGAGAGAGATGATGAATACAGGAGAACAAAAGAGAGACACGCTGAAGAACTGAGAGCACAAGAGGAAACTCAGGATCAAATGAGGAAAAGGTTTGAAAAGGAAAGAGAAAAAGAGAGAAATGAGTGGCAGGAGAGAGAAAGGAGGAAACGAGAGCAAATAGAGAGAGAGTATGAGGAAAGTAAAGAGAAAATAATGCAGGAGTATGAGGAACGGGAAAAAATAAGAAAAGAAGAATGGAATAAAAGAATCCAAGAAGACAATAAAAGAAGAGAAGAGGAGCAAAAGAGTCTACAGAGACTGAAAGAAAGGATGGAAGCAGAAAGGCAAGAGGAAATGAAAAGGAGAGAGAAAGAAGATAAAGAGAGAAAAGAAAAAGCAGACAAAGCCTATGAGGAAATGAAAAATGACTATGAGAAGAAAATGAAAGAAATGGACAGTAAATATAAAGATGAAGCTAGAAAAAAAGCTGAAGAGAGAAATGATTTAGAGAAAAAATATAAAAAAGAAATAGAAGAATTAATTAAAAAATATAATGCTTTAGGTTTTCTCAAAGCTCAATGCAATATCTTTTAAAAACCTAATTATACCTGAATGTTTACATTCACACAAGACAAAATAACCTACATTATTGAGAAATCATACTTCATACACTTTTTATCACAAGAAAGATAGAGACTTTTTATAGATAAGTTGGGTTAATCATTTAGCTCTATTTCACTGATCCTAACCACCAGTGAAACCTTTAACAAAGTCATCAGATGCTACACTTTACTGCTTCTTAGCCTTGTACACAGAGGAACTGTAGCCCAACACTGCACACTGTCACGTCTTCAACTACTGATACCTCTGAGGATATACGTCATGTCCCTGCTTTAGCTGTGCAGGTTGCTTTGCTTGTAGACTTCAGAACAAAGACACATTCCTCCTGCTGTTATCATGGAGATTTATATGCTTTTGTTCCTGGTCTGAACTCAACTGAAACAGAGAATCTGAATGGTTCATGAATTAAAAGGAGAAATGAAGTGACATTAATGTGAAATGAATGGTTTATCATTGAGTAATACAAGAAAAACTTATGACGAGAGTCTGTGTAACTCTGTTAATCATATCTGTAAATATTGTAATGTGTCATTATACTGTAGAATTAGAACCCTTTCATATCAGGCCTGTTATCCAGGAGGAGATACACTGTACTATGCTTATATTAACTATCATCATATTTCATTTATATGTGAGGGTCTTGTGCCAGAGTAAACATGTCTGATGCTCCACTGCATTTTGTTCTTGGGGAGTGTTTTGAGTGTTGTTCAGTATATTTTTATTCTATTATAATTTGGTATTATGCAGTATATGGGTATTATATTGTTGTTTAGGGGCAATGTCAATCAGGAAGACAAATCATGTCAATTTTATAGTTGACTATTAATACATGGTATATTCATTATTCTGTTTTAATAAATCATATTAACAGATGACAAGCACTTCTATCTGTTTTCCTTTACATACTCTTTAGTCTCTTTAAGCTAGTGCCTCTGACTTAGCTGAAACATATAACTCTGTGTCATCAACTTAACAGTGTAAACAAATACTATAAGTTTGTTATACCGCAAGATTTTTCTTTGTGGTGAAAAAGGACAGCCTTATTCCATGTATTGATTACCAGGGCTTGAACTCAGTCATGGTACGCTACACTTATCCACTCCCATTAGTCCCAGCAGATCTCGAACAACTACAGGAAACTTGGATTTTCTTGGAAACTGGACATAAGGAATGTGTATGTAGACATCGGAGAGGGAGACGTTTTCTGCATGTCGATTTGGTTGGCTGAGTATTAAAGATACAATTATTCTACTTCCACCGTGTCTGTAAGTTCATTACACATATATTCAATTCAATTTATTTGTATGGTGTTTTTAACAATTCACATTGTATCAAAGCAACTTTACAGACGTATAGAAAAAGAATAAAAATAAATACATAAATACATACATTTTAAGTTTAAAATAAATTAAAAATACTAATTTCAAATACTATGTATCTCTAACATCTCTATCCTTAATGAGCAAGCCTGAAGTGAGGGTGGTGAGAAAACACTTCAGGAGATGAGGAAGAAACCTTGAGAGGAACCAGAATCAGAAGGGAACCTATTTCACATTTGGGTGACACTGGACAGTTCTTCTTTTTCTTCTTCTTTCGGCTTTTCCCTTCAGGGGTCGCCACAGCGAATCATCTCTCTCCACCTAACCCTATCTTCTGCATCCTCAACACTTGCACCCACTAGCTTCAAATCCTCATTAATTACATTCATATACCTCCTCTTTGGCCTTCCTCTTTGCCTCCTGCCTGGCAGCTCCATGTCCAACATTCTCCTACCAATATACTCACTCTCCCTCCTCTGAACATGTCCAAACCATCTTAATCTCGCCTCCCTAACTTTGTCCCCCAAATGTCCAACATGGGCTGTCCCTCTGATGTACTCATTCCTAATCCTGTCCAATCTTGTCACACCCAAAGAGAACCATACAGCACGGCTGGTCTCACCACTGTCCTGTACACCTTCCCCTTGATTCTTGCTGATATTTTCCTATCACACAGAACTCCTGACACCTTTCTCCACCCAATCCAACCTGCCTGCACTCGCTTCTTTACTTCTTTACCACTCTCTCCATTACTCTGGACTGTTGACCCCAAGTACTTAAACTCCTGTACCTTCTTCACCTCTTCACCCTGTAACCTTACTATTCCACTTCCCTCCCTTTCATTCACACACATGTACTCAGTCTTACTACGACTGACTTTCATTCCTCTTCTCTCCAGCGCAAACCTCCACCTCTCCAGGTTTTCCTCCACCTGCTCCCTGCTCTCACTACAGATCACAATGTCATCTGCAAACATCATCGTCCAAGGAGACTCCTGTCTGACCTCCTCTGACAACTGGTCCATCACTATAGCGAACAGGAAGGGGCTCAGAGCCGATCCCTGATGCAGTCCCACCTCCACTGTAAACTCCTCTGTCTGACCTACAGCACACCTCACCACTGTCCTGCTCCTCTCATACATGTCCTGCACCACTCTGACATACTTCTCTGCTACTCCTGACTTCCTCATACAGTACCACAGCTCTTCTCTTGGCACCCTGTCATACGCTTTCTCTAAGTCTACAAACACACAGTGCAACTCCCTCTGACCATCCCTATACTTCTCCATCAACATTCTCAGAGCAAAAATTGCATCTGTTGTGCTCTTTCTCGGCATGAAGCCATACTGCTGCTCACAAATTTCCACCACCTTCCTTAACCTAGCTTCCACTACTCTTTCCCACAACTTCATTGTATGGCTCATCAACTTTATCCCCCTATAGTTGCTGCAACTCTGCACGTCACCCTTATTCTTAAAGATCGGCACTAACACACTCCTTCTCCATTCCTCAGGCATCCTCTCACTTTCTAATACCCTGTTGAACAAACTAGTTAAAAATTCCACTGCTGCCTCTCCTAGACACTTCCAGACCTCTACCGGGATGTCGTCAGGACCAACTGCCTTTCCGCTTTTCATCCTCTTCAAGGCCTTCCTGACTTCATCCTTTCTAATCTTATCTACTTCCTGTTCCACAGAGTTCACCCCTGCTACTCTTTTTTCCCTCTGATTTTCCTCATTCATCAGCTCCTCAAAGTATTCCTTCCATCTCCTCTGTACACTCTCCTCACTTGTGAGCACCCTTCCATCTCTATCCTCAATAATTCTAACTTGCTGCACATCCTTCCCATCTCGATCCCTCTGTCTAGCTAACCTGTACAAGTCCTTCTCTCCTTCTCTAGTGTCTAACCTAGTGTACAACTCATCATATGCCTTCTGTTTGGCCTTAGACACCTCCCTCTTCACTCTGCGCTGTAACTCCTTGTATTCCTGTCTATTCTCTTCAGTCCTGTCCATATCCCACTTCTTCTTGGCTAATCTCTTCCTCTGTATACTATCCTGAACTTCCTCATTCCACCACCAAGTCTCCTTATCTTCTTTCCTCCTTCCAGATGACACACCCAGCACCTTTCTCCCTGTCTCCCTGATCACTTCTGCTGTAGTTTCCCAGTCATCCGGCAGCACTACCTGACCACCCAGAGCCTGCCTCAACTTCTGTCTAAATTCCTCACAACATTCCTCCTTTTTCAGCTTCCACCACTTAGTTTTCTTCTCTATCTTTGACCTCTTCCTCTTACAGACCATCAGAGTCATCCTACACACCACCATCCTATGCTGTCTGGCTACACTCTCTCCCACTACCACTTTACAGTCACTAATCTCTTTCAGATTGCCTCTTCTACAAAGGATGTAGTCTACCTGTGTTCTCCTACCTCCACTTTTGTAAGTCACTCTATGTTCCTCCCTCTTCTGAAAATACGTGTTAACCACAGCCATGTCCATCCTCTTAGCAAAGTCTACTACCATCTGTCCTTCAAGGTTAGTTTCCTTAACTCCAAACTTGCCCATCACCTCCTCATCACCTTTATATTAAGTCTACTGTGTTCCCCTCACCAACATGTCCATTAAAATCCGCTCCTATCACCACTCTCTCACCCTTGGGAATACTCTCAATCACCTCATCGAATTAACACCAGAATCTCTCTTTCTCCTCTAACTCACAACCTACCTGCGGGGCATAACCACTAACAACATTCAACATCACCCCTTCAATCTCTAACTTCAGACTCATCACCCTGTCTGACACTCTCTTCACCTCCAGAACATTCCTCACAAACTCCTCCTTCAGGACCACACCTACCCCATTTCTCTTACTATCCACACCATAATAAAACAGCTTAGTCCTGCTCCTATACTACGAGCCTTGCTACCCTTCCACTTGGTCTCCTGTACACACAGTATATCCACCTTCCTTCTCTCCATCATATCAGCCAGCTCTCTACCAACAGGTATCATAGTACCAACATTCAGAGTCCCTATTCTCAGTCCTACACTCTTACCTTTCCTCTTCTCTCTCTGTCTGTGCACTCTCCTCCCTCCTCTACTCCTTCGACCAACAGTAGCCCAATTTCCACCCGCGCCCTGTAGGTCAACGGCGCCGATGGAAAAAGTCTTCAAATGTTTGCTGATAAAGACCAGACCATACAGCTGACTGATGCAACATTGGTTCAAAGAAGGCATGATAGTCTCCAGGCAGCCCCATCCACAGCAATCCCATGAGTCACTGGCTGACCATGAAGATCAATACCTTGCAGGGTCACCACCGGGCGACTAGACTCCAACCAGGGGTAGAAAGTCAGGATTGACGAAGTAGATCTGTAAGAAGAGACGACAGAGAAAGAGAGAGAGAGAGAGAGAGAGAGAGAGAGAGAGAGAAGAGAAAAATATTAGTTCTGATTGTTATCATTTGATGGACAATGTACATTATGTGTAGACAGGGACACCGGCACGACCAGCTATTACAGCATAACTAAAATGGAGAGCCAGAAGGTGACACAGACATGAGGGCTTCCTGGGATGTAAAGTGTCCCATCACTCCAAAGTCTGCAAACCTGGGAGAAATTAAGCATTTCGAAGACATGAATAAATTGAACCGATTGCTTCGCAAAACGATTCACTCTTTTGAAACTTTCGAAACACCACACGCTGACGACACCTGCTGGTCAAAATACTGTAAGGCAACAAGATCTAGGCCCAAATATAATGACACATTTACAGCATTTAGCAGACGCCCTTATACAGAGTGAGATACAAAAGTGCTTTTAATTCTATTTCATTGAATACATTAACAATATTAACAAAAAAATTTTTTTTAAATACACACATACAACAAACAGTGGAGAAAGTGCTAGTTCAAGTATTTCATGAAGAAGTAGGTCTTCAACTGTTGTTTGAAACGAGTGACTCAGCTCTTCGGACTCCTGGGGAAGTTCATTCCACTACCTCAATGCCAGAATAGAAAAGAGTCTTGTTGTATACTTACCTCTTACCCAGAGAGATGGTGGGACCAGTTGAGCAGTGTTGGTAGCTCTGAGGTTGCGAGGTGCAGTGCAAGGAGTGATGAGGGTACTCCTATGAGGTAAGAGGGAGCTGGTCCATTTTTGGCTTAATAGGCAATCATCAGTGCAGTTACCAAAAGCCAGTGATGGGAGCGCAGCAGTGGGGTGGTATGTGAGAACTTTGAAAACAGTTTGAAAACAAGTTGCAGCTGCATTTTGAATCATTTGCAGATGATGAATTGCATTCACAGCTAAACCAGCCAGCTGTGAGTTGCGGTAGTCTAGTCTTGAGATGACAAGAGACTGAACAAGTACCTGAGCAGCCTGTGTGGTCAAAAATTGCAGAATCCTTCTAATGTTGTAGAGAAGGAACCAACGTGAGTGAGTCACATTAGCAATATGCGAGAGAAAGGACAGTTGTTTGTCCATGGTTACCCCAAGGTAGCAAGCTGTGACTGAAGGGGAGATCAGATCGTTTTGAAGGGATATTGCAAGATCATGACCTGGGGATGAATCACCTGATGATCAGCAGTCATCCAAAATGGTATGTCTACCAGACATGCTGAAATCCGAACAGAAGCTGTGGTATCTGAGGGTGGGAAAGATAAGTTGAGTATCATCAGCATAGCAGTGGTAAGAGAACCTGTGTGTGGAAATATCTTTACCAAGAGAGTCAGTATACAGGGAGAAAAGAAGAGGCAAACTGTCAATTCCAGAGCCCACCTACCATCACTGTTTGAGACTCAGACAACAGAGGAGGGGAGATGAGTTTACTGGAAAGGTTACTGTACACGAGAGTGCCTATGACAGTACGAGGTGACTACAGAGATGGGTTTGAGGCACATATCTGCCGTCAACCAAGAGTGAGATTTAAATTATGCTTTCTATCAAAACAGTTAGAGGTTTTAGGGATACTTACAAACCTTCAATTTAAATGTGTAAACCCTGCCCACAATTCACACCTTAAAGGGACAATGAAATTACTCCTCATTAATCAGCTGAGAGATCTACTAAGCAAAGACTAACACTATAATATCAACAATGCTATTCAATATAACAAAATTCAAATCACACAACTCTAGAACAAAGCAAGTTAAGCAGATAGTACATAAGTCAGAATCCTACCTTGCCAGAAGACAATATATTTAAATAAATAGAGTTAAAGCACACTGGAGAGTGAGCTGGTTCACCTTCAGTTTAAATGAGTAAGCCCTGCCACTCCTTTTACAAAAACTTTTTTACCTTTTTACCAAAACCTATTTAATTTACAAAACAATCAAATCATTAAATAATATTAAATATTAATGTTTTTGTTATGTTTATTGTGAAGATCAATTTACATGCAATTATTATCACTAATTATTATCTCACGTCATTAAAGCTGCCTATAAAACATGCAAAGTGAAGGTGTAATGTTATGACTAAGGGAGACGGAGAGGAGATCTCTTGGATTATAAGGTGCTTTTTTGCATGTTGTTTCAAGCCTTATAAACCTGTGTGAAAGTGAAATTATGCTTTACAAAAATAAATCTGAGGCAAGAATAAAAACAAGACAAATATATCATTATGAATTTTTAAGTTAAATTAAGTTAACTTTTAAGTTGAAATTTTAAAGAGTTTTAGCACTTAAACAATTTGTTTTCTTGCACAAAACTTCTCCTGCTTTAGAAACAACTCTTTCACGTGGCATAGATGTAGCTGGCATATTGACAGATATTCTTTTGGCAAGTTGAAAGTGATGAGGTAAGAAAGGTTGATGTTTTGCCCAAAACTCCAGTGGATCACTTTTTGTCCTCCCCCTGTCCTCCTGCTGAAGTGGCTGCAGATAAGGTTGATGGCCGGTTTGATGCGAATGGTGGAAGCAGTTTTGATGTTTAGCACACATCTCACAATATTGTTTTCCAAATTGTTCATAACAACTGACCTTGGTCTTTTTACTCCACTCATTATAAAATATAATTCAAATGCCAAACTATCCACTTTTTCCGCCAACTCAATACCCCACATCATCTGGCCTTGGTTTGTTTGTTTTATTGTAGAATTTCATGTAAGGTGAATACGACTCATCCTGAAGAGAGCACTGATCATGGATCAGCACAAACACTCCCCCTAGTGGTAGCCATCGGGGTTGTGAAACTTTTCGAAAGATTAATGACGAAACGAAGCCTCGTTTGGTGAAGTCACGTGACTTGTCCAACTTAATACACTGAATCAGTGATTCAAAAGAAAAGATTTGTTTGATCAAACTAGAGCTACTGCATGTTATTACACATGTAACGTCCTGCTTTTACCTTTAAACTCGCAAGTTTGATAGAAATGGCTTCTCAAGAAGGTATGGATTAAATTTATCTTTAACTTAACTAACTTCAGAAAAGTGAAACTTATTCTTAAGGGATTTTATATAAAACACTAAAAAGGGTATCAGCTGTGGGAGATTTTACAAATGTAGCCTAT
This sequence comes from Tachysurus vachellii, assembly GCF_030014155.1. Classification (NCBI taxonomy): domain Eukaryota; kingdom Metazoa; phylum Chordata; class Actinopteri; order Siluriformes; family Bagridae; genus Tachysurus; species Tachysurus vachellii. Next base: position 4,337,679 of record NC_083463.1, read on the forward strand.
TTATATAATGCAAAGGATTGTTCTGTTATCTATAGAATAAACAAACTGTGTAAAAATCTATATGGTTCATTATTTATTTAAAGATATATAATGTGTCGTTTATAAAGTGTCCTGTATATTTTAAGCCAAGCAGAAAAGGAACAACAGGCTTTTATAAATTCTGTGTTTAAGAGTAACCAGAGATTTCACACACTCTTGTTGTTTGCTCTATGCGGTGGTGAGACATGGTATTATACAGGTGACTTGGTGCTTTCACTTTATAAATAAGAGGAGAACTTATTGTAACATGATCATAGATAAACCATAACCTTACAATCCCCCTCCAACAGTTATTATATTGTGGGGCATGCACTAACAGCCCTTTGTGCACATTTGAGGTACGGACATAAATACTCAACTCTCTAGTCTAGGATTTAAACTGAGAGATTATAGTTAATTAAACTCTCTCTTTAATTAAAATTAATTAAAATTTTAATTTCATTTCAAATGAACACTAAACACAGAGCTGAAAATGAATTTATCAGTGAAATTTTACTTACTATGCTAAAAGGGACTGTAAATATCATCCAAAGTTTTTTTTGTAATGCAAGCAGGAAGGAGTGTAAGTCTTATCGTACCAGTGTTTGTGTAAAAATGAGTAAATAAAGTCTGCTACAAAGTTCTCCATGTTAGATTGTACTCTGATCCTCCAGTGTAAACATCCTTAAATCTATTCTAGCAAACTCAACCCCATGCTTCCATTCTATTAACTTACTTCCCCACCATGTTCCAATGTTTTCTGTTTGGAAACTGTATGTTTCATTTGCAAATAAAAAACAACAACAACAGAAAAAAACAGTATGCTTTGCCTGTACTGCAGTTTTTTTCAATTTATTTATTTACCAAAATGATATAAAAAATACTAGGAAGCATATCCATTCATGCATCACATTGATTTTAAATATATATGTATAGGTTTTTGTTAGAAAATATTTTTTAAACATCAGTTGTTGTTTGTTTTTTCATTATTGCATTTTCCCCATGGGTTAAAATGATCAGGATTACAAAAACAAGGTTGAAGATTACTTGTGGAAAATAACTTTGCTGTATCTTGGGTTAAAGTGTATGATAATAATATTACTTAATGTCATGTTTTTTAAAGTAATATGTAACTAAACATCCAGGTTAGACATTACATTATAACAAAGAGGATATTCACAGTACTGCCTACAGTACTACGGCAGTACTGCCTAACTGCCATTATATCAAAACTATATAAATCAAACTATGTTAAAGAATTAGACCTCTGATATTTTGAGTAAACTGTGGTCTGATTTTTGCATTGTCTGATTTCTACACAGATGCAGCAACACCTAGGAGGAAAAGAAGTAAGAGTCCACCTCCCACAAGTAAGTGAGACTACATTCATTTTGAAATTCGCAGGCAAAAAGTATGTATGCAAGCAGTGTTGTAAAATTATTTCACAATTAAACCAACGTTCCAAAAGCTAATATAAATAGAATTATTCACTGGGGCTGTCTGTGTGGTGGAACAGAAGAGCATTTGCCCTGTTGAAGTGTGATGATAAGTTGAGACTTATTTCAAACTGTTGACCATCTTCAGTGTTTTTAAGCTAAGGTAAGTTATATGGCATGACGTGTACAACCAAGCATAGAGCAGTGTACTGTGTGCTAATGTATGAGGTTTAATTATATTGCCTTAGTTGAGACTGCCTTTATAGACCCTTTGTTGTTGCCTCTCCTGAACCTGGCTCAAATTCTCTCTCAGTAAGTGACCCATTTGTGGAGCTCTGCTTTAGGTCCATATCCAGTGCACCCTGGACCTTTTGCTGATATATTTTCAATATTCAAAAATAGAAATACGCCAGCAAGGCCTGGGGAACCTCAGACAGTTTATGCTGATATGATTAATAATAAGTGTAATAAGAGCTTTTTATAATCAGTTTACACTTTTCTACCACATCCCCCTACATAAGAGTAAACTGATAAATTATGTTTTCTGTGCAGAAACATATGTATGTTTGTTTCATACAGTTGTGGAAGTTTGGAGAAAATAGCACACTCGTATTCACAGGCAAGCGTAAAAGGTTCATAATTTATTATGCTTCTGTACAACCGGAATAACGCTCTTTGTTTGTATAGACATTTTTCTAAACACAGAGACTAAGCAAGAAAAACATTGTCAGTCATTGGCTACATTACAAGGCCTGATCAGATAAGGTGCAACCTTTAGTCTAACTAAGCTGGTTCAGATCATCTCATCTCCAGTGCATTCTGACCCTCAATCAGCTTCCCAAAAAATTTCTAGTCACAAATATAGACAAAATGGTCAGGCTTGCCTAAAGAAGACTTATTTTGTGTAGCTGACTGCTTTGAATTAGATTGTGATTTTCTCAACCTTATTTCTGCTTCTAATTTCCACAAATTAAAGTCTATCCAAGTTCCTGTCACTTTGTTTTTTTCCTTTTGTTTTCATTGTCTTTCTCTATTTGAGTCCCTTGAAGGGGGTTAAATTAATTCATTCATTCATTCATTCATCTTCTACCGCTTATCCGAACTACCTCGGGTCACGGGGAGCCTGTGCCTATCTCAGGCATCATCGGGCATCAAGGCAGGATACACCCTGGACAGAGTGCCAACCCATCGCAGGGCACACACACACTCTCATTCACTCACACACTACGGACAATATTCCAGAGATGCCAATCAACCTACCATGCATGTCTTTGGACCGGGGGAGGAAACCGGAGTACCCGGAGGAAACCCCCGAGGCACGGGGAGAACATGCAAACTCCACACACACAAGGCGGAGGTGGGAATCGAACCCCAACCCTGAAGGTGTGAGGCGAACGTGCTAACCACCAAGCCACCGTGCCTCACGAGTAAATTAATTTTCTGCGTGATATTCTGAATTTTCCATTGAAATATTTCATGAAGTCTTTGCTGCTGCACACTGTGTTTTTTACAGTGTTTTTATTCCTAGTAAATTTTGCCACAATATCAAACAAAAAAATTAGAGACTTTTAAGTGGACCTACAATATCTAAGGTGTAGCAAAACTGGTCATGTTCTGTGGGGTCAGACTGTGATCCAAGTATGGATTATAATTTTAGGAGACTATTAGTAAATCTCTCTGCAGTACAAGATGTAAATGTATGCTTAACACAGTGATGTGGCAAATTTAAACAAAATGAGAATGGTCTGGGATTCCACAATCAGAAGTGTGACTATATTTTCTGTTTAATCCAAAGTTTATAATATTAAGACTCATGACCTCCATCATGAGTGGTTTCTATTTCATTATGATTAACCCCTACTGAATCTAAGATGGACATTACTGCTGCTCTCTAAGGATCTTCTAATTTATCTAAATAAATAAAGTCTCCCACAATGAATAGTCTAAAGAAACAACTAGGTTTGAAATGAAATCTGCAAATTCACAGAGTAATTCAGAATATGACCTGTAACATATATGAGGTCTGTAAATAACAATTAGAGGAATTGACTCAGTCGACTCAGGACAGGCTGGAATAGGTAAACACAATTAGAGAAGGCAGAGAAACACACATACACACACACACACATTCTCAGATCGCTGAGGAAAGAAAAAGAGAGAGCGAGAGATGGACCTATGATAATTTGTTCATTCTCCTACACACCTACAGTGAACACTCCTGCTGTGCCTGATAAACCAAGCCTCCACCTGCTACAGAAATTATCAATATATTTTTTCACATGGGTCCAGTTATGAGTCAAACTGTAACATAATTAAGAAAAGCTGTGAATCCATCTGCCTGCTACTTCATTTTATAAAAAACATTTAACTATTAACTGCCTTTTTTTATTATAGATATAACTAATGGATTGACTTTATATTAAAACATGCTGGTGTCATGCATCCTGGTGTCATGATTCAGCCTGGACTTTTGGCCATGTGCTATTGTTGTCGTTCCTCGTCACGTGTCTGCCCCACCTTCGTCTTCTCCTCCCTGTCACCACACCTGCTCCTTGTTGTGTCTTCATTGTCTTGTATATTTAAGTGAGCCGCGTTGCCGATGGCAGCGTGGAATCATTAGTTACGTGTACCCCTCGTCATGTCTAGTCCTTGTTAAATGTTGTCATTTGTATTGTTTTAGTTATCGTCATTTTGTCTATGTCTTATTTATTTATTAAACCCCCTTCATTTGAAGCTATCCTGCGTACGGGTCTGTCTCCTTCCATCCCGGTTGTGACACCTGGTCATAGTTTTTATTTCTTTGTTTGTTTGTTTGTTTGTTTGTTTGGGTGATTTCTGTTGCCATTTTTCAAACTCTGTCTGAATGTGGCGCTAATAGTTATGGACTTGTAGCTTATGCATTTTTGATATCTTTTGTACAGTGTCTGAGCTGAGGATCGTTCTGTTGGGGAAGAGACTCCAACACACCAGCATGGTAGGAAATTTTATACTGGGAAGAGCTGCATTTGAGACTGAAGCTCCTCCAGATTCAGTAAAGCAGCTCTGTGAGAGGGCCAGTGGACATGTGGAAGGAACGTACATCACCATCATCAATGCAGCTCATTTATTTAACTCACCACTAAAACCTGAGGAACTGAAAGAGTGTGTAGATCTTTGTGCTCCAGGACCTCATGCATTTTTACTTTTGATAGAGTATCACAAATTCACAGATGAAGACAAGAACCATCTAGGATCATTACTAAACTGCTTCAGTGAACAAGCAATAAACTATGCCTTTGTGATTGGTATAAAGCAGGATTCTAAAAAGAGAAAGTCTGGAGGACAGTCAGACGCTTCTAAAAAGTTAATAGAGGAATGTGGTCAGAGGTATCGTAAATATAAGCAACTACAGAAAAATAAGAAGTCACGTGGTCAGATTTTTCATGACATCAGAAATGTGTTCAAAAAGAATGGAGGAAATTGTCTCATATGTGAGCGTTCTAAAGATGTGCATGAGAAATTTATCCAAAGTGATGAAAACCTTGAGAGAGAGGGAGAGAGGACAACACAAGATCTTTCTGATGACACAAAGGAGAAATCATCTTTAATGGGAAGTGTCTTGAATAAAATTGGTAAGTTCACAAATGTTTTTTGTCTTAAGCATTAAGCCAAATTAATCTTTAGGAAAATCCACATTCCAAGTACAGCTGTTGTAGAATGTGCAGTACTGTCTTGGGTTTATTTATTTCAATTAATGTGTTAATATTTTTCTGTATCTTGTTATTCATTTTATTCAATGTTTGGATTTTGACTAAATTATTTAGGCAATAATTTCACCAATGCAACAATTAGATATTCATCAGCATCTCTGAATTTGAATACGTGAAATTTAAATTTAAATAATTGATTGCGGATTCAAATCGGACAGAGATTTTTTTGCATGAAAGCTTAAGTCAAAACAAAACATTTTAGAAAGCATCACAGAAGTCAATAATGTTAATTAGTTTCACATATAGAAGTCTAACAATTTTATTTTCTCATTTCTCTTCCATTTCAGTGCGAGAAAGTGATTCCTCATTGCCACTGTTGAACTTGGTCTTGTGTGGAAGTGATGAAGCATTAAAGACCTCCATATCAGAGCTCATATTGGGCCAGAGAGACGTGAAGACTGGAATAGTTGACAGATATCGTCTCAGGCTGGAGGTGATGCCAAGTCTCTACAACACTCATCTCTCAGATGAGGAAGTGATGCAAGAGATTCTTCGCTGTATCTCTCTTGATAATCCTGTCCACGCTTTTCTTTTCATCATTCCTGTTGGTCCTCTCACAGATGATGTCAAAGGAGAAATAGAGATGATTCAAAGAATCTTTGGTTCAAGAGTCTGTGATCATAGTTTAGTTCTTTTTACCAGAGAGAATTTTGATGAAGCTGCTGCAAGTAAATTTGTAGAGAAAAGTTCAGAAATGGAAGAAATTCAAAACATGTGTGGGGACAGATATATGATCTTGGAGAAAGAAAAAAAAAGGAGATATAAACAGGTGACAGAACTGATAGAGAGAGTAACACATATGAAGATATTCTCTTCATTTGAATATATTGTCTTCTGGTAAAGTAGGTTCCTGACTTTTGTATACTATCTGCTTAACTCACTTTGTTCTAGAGTAGTGTGATTTGAATTGTTATATTCTATACCATTGTTGATTTTTATAGTGTTGGTCCTTGTTGTTCTCTCAGCTGATTAATCAGGAGTAGTTTCAGTCTACCTTAAGGTGTGAATTGGGGGCAGGGCTTACCTATTTAAATTGAAGGTGAACCAGCCTACTCTTCAGTGTGCTTTAACTCTCTTCATTTGAATATATTGTCTTCTGGTAAAGTAGGTTCCTGACTTTTGTATACTATCTGCTTAACTCACTTTGTTCTAGAGTAGTGTGATTTGAATTGTTATATTCTATACCATTGTTGATTTTTATAGTGTTGGTCCTTGTTGTTCTCTCAGCTGATTAATCAGGAGTAGTTTCAGTCTACCTTAAGGTGTGAATTGGGGGCAGGGCTTACCTATTTAAATTGAAGGTGAACCAGCCTACTCTTCAGTGTGCTTTAACTCTCTTCATTTGAATATATTGTCTTCTGGTAAAGTAGGTTCCTGACTTTTGTATACTATCTGCTTAACTCACTTTGTTCTAGAGTAGTGTGATTTGAATTGTTATATTCTATACCATTGTTGATTTTTATAGTGTTGGTCCTTGTTGTTCTCTCAGCTGATTAATCAGGAGTAGTTTCAGTCTACCTTAAGGTGTGAATTGGGGGCAGGGCTTACCTATTTAAATTGAAGGTTCTCCGCTACAGACGCTAGCGTCTGTAGCGGTTTGTAAGTATCTCTCTCTCTCTCTCTCTCTCTCTCTCTCTCTCTCTCTCTCTCATTGTAAACTTTGTGTCTAATACTGTTTTGCTATATTCTACCATACCTTAATTCTCACTCTTGACTGCAAATATGTGCCTTAAACCCATCTCTGTACTCAATTCCTACACTCGCAGACACTCTCGTCCACAGAGCAGAGGTCACAATCCCAGTAACCTCATCTACCCTCCTCTGTTGTGTAAGTCTCAAACAGTGGTGGTAGGTGGGCTCTGGAATTGCCAGTCTGCTGTGAAAAAAGCTGATTTTATCTCTGCTTTAACTTCCCATTACTCCTTTGATTTTCTTGCGCTAACAGAGACCTGGATATCCCCACAGAACACTGCTACACCAGCTGCTTTATCCTCTGCCTATGCTTTCTCTCACTCACCACGAGAAACAGGCAGGGGTGGTGGTACAGGTTTATTGCTGTCAAAGAAATGGTGCTTTACACCTCTCCTCTTGTCTCATTTAACCATCTCCTCTTTTGAATTCCATGCCATTTCAGTTACCTCTCCAATTAACCTTGTTATCATTGTTGTTTACCGCCCTCCTGGTCCCCTAGGTGACTTCTTGGAAGAAATGGACACACTGCTTAGTGCTTTCCCTTCTGATAGCTCCCCCCTGACAGTGCTTGGTGACTTCAACCTCCCCTCTGACAAGCTACATTCTTCTTCCCTCCTGTCTCTTCTTGACTCATTCACACTCACACTCAACAGCTACATCCCCACACACAAAGGAGGCAATGTGCTGGACCTGGTTTTCACCCGTCCTTCTCCAGCTACAGACGTGACTGCTACCCCACTACACGTCTCTGATCATCACCTGGTATCCTTTACCATCACTCTCCCTACCCTACCTAAAACTACCTCTCACCCCCTCGCTCTAACCCGCCGCAACCTTTACTCTGTCTCCCCTTCTTCTGTAGCTTCTGGCACTCTTTCTTCCCTTCCTGATCCTGAGTCTTTTTCCTCACTGCCCTTGGACTCGGCCACAGATACTTTCCTCTCATCTCTTTCCTCAACTATGGACTTCCTCTGCCCTATGTCCACTAAACCCAAGAAAACTTCTTGTTCTGCTCCTTGGCTTTCAGATGTGCTGCGCAACAATCGAAGAGAGCTAAGATCATCAGAGAGAAAGTGGAAGAAATCACAACTTGATGCAGATCTTGATTCTTACCGAACACTCATGGCCAAGTTCTCCTCAGATGTGACTTCTGCCAAGACTTCCTTCTACAAGGAAAAGCTTGAAGCTTCCTCACATGACCCTCGGAAATTCCACAACATCATCTCTTCTCTGCTCAACCCCCCGGCTCCACCTTCTTCATCCTCCCTGACTGCAGAAGACTTTGCTTCTTTCTACCAGGAGAAGATTGAGGAAATCTGCCGGACCTTCACTTCAGCCCCGACTGCACTTACATCTCAGAGTATGGACTCCCCTACACCTTTGTTGTCACATTTCTCAACTGTAACAGCAGAAGAGATTCTAAAACTCATCCAGTCTTGCAATCCTACCACCTGCCCATTGGATCCACTCCCTTCCATTTTGCTGCAGACCATCTCGCAAGACCTTCTGCCCTTCATTACAACTATCACCAATAGATCCATAGCATCTGGTCAGGTACCAACTACCTTCAAGAGAGCAAGGGTTATTCCCATCCTGAAGAAACCTGCTCTGGATCCATCAGACATCAGTAACTACAGACCGGTATCACTTCTCTCGTTTCTTTCAAAAATTCTTGAACGCATTGTCTTTAATCAACTGTCTGTCTATCTCTCACAGAACAACCTCCAAGACCCCAACCAGTCTGGCTTTAAAGCAGCTCATTCCACAGAGACAGCCCTTTTAGATGTCTCTGAGAAACTACATGCTGCTAGATCAGCCAATCTCTCATCTGTCCTTATCCTCCTTGACCTTTCAGCAGCGTTTGATACGGTCAACCATAAGACTCTCTTAGCCACCCTCAGGAGTCTTGGGATATGCGGATCAGCTTGGGAATGGTTCGCTTCCTACCTGGAAGGACGCTCATATCAGGTAACATGGAGGGGAGTGACATCTGCTCCACGCAGACTCTCCACTGGCTTCCCACAAGGCTCAGTACTTGGTCCTCTTCTTTTCTCCCTGTATACTCACTCTCTTGGTGAAGTTATTTCCTCACATGGGTTCTCTTACCACTGCTATGCTGATGATACACAACTTATCTTCTCTTTCCCACCCGCAGATGCCACAGCTTCTGACCGGATCTCTGCATGTCTGGCAGAAATTTCATCATGGATGACTGCTCATCAGTTAAAGCTTAATCCTAGCAAAACTGAGCTGCTCTTCATCCCAGGTGATTCATCCCCAGGTCATGATCTTGCTATATCCTTGCACAACGATCTGATCTCCCCTTCAGCCACAGCTCGCAACCTTGGGGTAACCATGGACAATCAACTGTCCTTTTCCTCTCATGTTGCTAATGTGACTCGCTCATGTCGGTTTCTTCTCTACAACATTAGAAGGATTCGACCATTTCTGTCCACACAGGCTGCTCAGGTACTTGTTCAGTCTCTTGTCATTTCTAGACTGGATTACTGCAATGCACTGCTGGCAGGTCTACCTATGAACGCAATCCGTCCTCTGCAAATGATCCAAAATGCAGCTGCCCGGCTTGTTTTCAACCTGCCAAAGTTCTCTCATACCACCCCGCTGCTGCGATCCCTCCACTGGCTTCCGGTAGCTGCACGCATCAGATTCAAAACACTGATGCTGGCCTACAAAGCCAAAAATGGACCAGCTCCCTCTTACCTCAAAGCCCTCATCACTCCTCGCACTGCACCCCGCACCCTCCGATCTACCAGCACTGCTCGACTGGTTCCACCATCTCTCAGGGTAAGAGGCAAGTATACTACAAGACTCTTCTCTGTACTGGCACCAAGGTGGTGGAACGAACTTCCCCTAGAGGTCCGGACAGCTGAGTCACTGGCTATTTTCAAGCGGCGGTTGAAGACCTACTTATTCAGGAAACACTTCAACTAGCACTTCTTTCATTATCTTTTGCATTTAAATTAAAAAAAAAAAAAAAAAAAAAAAAAAAAAAAAAAACCACACCTTTGACACTTTCATTGTAACTTTGAACAAATGTTTTAAACTCATGGTATCTTAAGTATGTAACTTAGTGATCCAGCATTAATGTATTCAATGTTAGAGATTTAAGCACTTATGTACGTCGCTCTGGATAAGGGCGTCTGCCAAATGCTGTAAATGTAAATGTAAATGAAGAAGATTTATTCTCTCCAAATGTATATTGAGGCACAGAAAGATGGAGTTAAACAGCCACTAGAGGATGAACTGGCTGAAATGAAGAAGCAATTTAAAGCAAAACCACAGGATGCATGTGAGTAGTTAAATATCTGTGTAAACATTAATTAAATATATACATTACTTATACACTGTTAGCCCGGATTTAGTTTCTACTTAAATATTCAAGCATAATACACTAAAACAAAAAAGTTTGATGACATCACTTTATAATTTTAAGTATATTCTACTAATTTGTTGGCATAGTCCAATGTGCAAATAATTTGAAGTACAATGAGCTTAAATTGGGGCGTGCTTAGTGGTTAGCACGTTCGCCTCACACCTCCAGGATCGGGGTTTGATTCCCGCCTCCACCTTGTGTGTGTGGAGTTTGCATGTTCTCCCCGTGCACTCCGGTTTCCTCCCCCGGTCCAAAGTCTGTATACGTGAGTGAATGAGAGTGTGTGTGTTTGCCCTGCGATGGGTTGGCACTCCGTCCAGGGTGTATCCTGCCTTGATGCCCGATGACGCCTGAAATACAGGCACAGGCTCCCCGTGACCCGAGGTAGTTCGGATAAGCGGTAGAATATCAGTGTGTATCAAGGTATCAGTGTGTGTGTTTTCCTTATTTTAACAGTCTTTATTGCAGCTTGCTCTTACACACAAATACATACAGACATATAATACAAAACAAAAACAGTCCAAAACTGATTTCAGTCACGTACTGAGTCGAAGTTTTCTGTCTTTGATGCGGTTGTGTGGATTCAGGCACTGTTGGCGAGGAACTGGGATGTGAGTATAACTCCGAGAGTTGTAAAAACCTCATTTAAACTTTCGCCATTTCGACGGGCATTTTTAGACACTGGCTAACTTACCTGTGTAATGTATATTTAGCTAACTGTGGGGGGAGGGGTTTTGGGGCAGCGGTGGAATTTTTTTTTTTAACATTTACCGGTTCGTTGGCTTTTTATCCACAACTAATCGATATCTAACGCTAGATCACTTTCTCACGCGAGTTGCTGATCACAGGCAGTAAAAACACGATTTTAACCAGTTACACTGCCTTTAGGCTTTCACCTGGCCGGCTGCAAGCAGCGTTTTTTCCAAGAAGATAGCGGGAACACGTGCGGCTGTTTTTTACACGGTTTACCACAGCCTATTGTATCTGGTAAGTTCCTTTAAGACAACGTAAGCGAATATGTGTATCTTAAGATGTGTATGTGACTTAAAATGCCCTATATTAAAGCTAATTCGCCGTAAACTAGCAAAATAAGTGTGATGTCAGTGTTCATACTTTTCCAGTCTGTTAGGTTTCATAAGGTAAATGTTGTTAATGTTTGCTCATTTGCAGGAAAATAAAGAGAAATGCTTAGAGTTAAGTCTAAAGAAACATTAAATAATGGTTTGGAAGTGCAAGTATTGTCCTTTTAGCTGTGAAAAAAGAGCACAATTGTTTAAACATTACAGGCTAAAACACGGAGGTTATACCAGAACCGAGCCTTTTCCTTGTTTACATCAGGAATGTCTGTGCACATTTAAATCATTAACTGCACTAAAAGTCCCGCATTCACACAAAAACTCCAGATCAGCAACAAAGTACAGATATACCAACTAAGTTTAGTTGTCTGTCGTGTGGATTTACAGTCTTGTTCAGAGAGTGACTTTTTCACTCACCTGCATCGTGCACATCTAAAAGTTAATCATAAAGTCAGATGCCCTTATGAAGACTGTAATTTTGAAAGCAGTGTTTACTCCACATTCAAAGCACACAAGAGTAAAGTACACAAACAACAGATCTCAAAGAGGTTTAAATCAGAAATTGTTGGAGACAATATTATAAGCCATGACAGTAATGCTTCACAAGAGCAGAAGTCAGATGCTAATGATATTGAGGACGCAGAAGAGTTGAATGAGGTAACTGAATGTGATCTGTACGATTTAGAAAAACAGCTCGAGCACAGCTTGGCATCTTTACTACTAAAGATGCACACTGTTTTGCACATACCAGAGAGTGCAGTGCAAGATGTGATAGAGCAGCTCTGTCAAATCAATAAGCTCTCACAACCACTTGTACAACACAGAGTCAGGGGCATATTAAACAAATATTGTGCTGACATGGATGAGACTGTTATTAAAGAGATTATCAGTGCTGTGTCAGAAAGTAACATGATGACACATTGTTCCAAAGATGGAACTTTAGGAACTGCCAAAAAAAGAGCAGCCTATGTGCGTAGAGAGTTTCCACTGGTAAATCCAATTGAATATGTTGTGGAGAAAGGCAAAAAAACTCTTGCATATGTTCCCATTGTTCCTATGCTACAGAAGTTGCTTAACAAAACAGATGTTTTAGACAAAGCTATGTCAGAAAAAGTACATGTCCCTCAGGAATTCAGATCATATGCTGATGGGCAATACTTTACTGAAAATCCATTTCTTGCAAAAGATGAGTTCACAATTGCTCTTGTACTTTACATTGATGACTTTGAAGTCGCCAATCCTCTTGGAACATCAAAGCTAAAACACAAGATGTGTGCAGTATACTGGGTTATTGCAAACATACCTTCAAAATATCGGTCAACCCTCAGCTCTATCCAACTTGCTCTACTGTGCAATACCTCCACAGTCAAGGAGTGTGGTTATGCAAAAGTTTTCCAACCTTTGATCTATGATCTAAAATTATTGGAGCAGAATGGCGTTTACCTGGAGCAACTAGGTGCCAGTGTGAAAGGTACACTCTTGTATGTTGCAGCTGACAATCTTGCTGCCCACTCTCTTGCAGGTTTCCTGGAGAGTTTTACTGTCGACAAATTCTGCAGATTCTGTTTGGCAAGCAGTAGAGACACTCAACAACTACAGGTATGTTCTGGTTTCTTTCAACTCCGAGACAAAGAGTCCCATGACAGGCAGGTGCAGGAGATGAGAGAGGACCCAGGAATGACTCGAGCTTATGGTGTGAAAGGAGCATGTCCTTTAACTGAGAACCTTGAGCACTTTCATGTGGTCAGTGGGTACCCTCCTGACATCTTGCATGATATTTTGGAAGGTATTGTTCCAGTTGAATTGTCCCTGTGCCTTACAGACCTGATAGGCAAATCTTATTTCACCCTAGATATGCTGAATCAGGCCATCAGGTATTTTAAGTACTCATTTAGTGACAAAACAGATCGACCTCAGGTTATTGGAAAGGGATTTTCCAGTAAAGGGACCATTGGTGGAAATGGCCATGAGAACTGGTGTCTCATAAGGCTCCTTCCATTTCTTATTGGTCACAGTGTCCCTGAGGGTGACAACACTTGGGAAATTCTCATGCTTCTCAAAGATATTACTGAGCTAGCAGTAGCACCAAAGCATACAGAAGAGACACTTAACTTTCTGGACTGTAAGATATCAGAGCACAGGCGCTTGCTGCAGTCAACATTTCCAGATTTTCGTTTAAGGCCAAAACATCACTTTGTGGAACATTATCCTCAGCTTGTAAGGAAATTTGGTCCCCTGTCTGAGGTTTGGACAATGCGGTTCGAGGGGAAGCATAAATTCTTTAAGAGGGTAATTCGCACTGCTCAGAACTTTAAAAATGTTGCCATGACACTTGCTACAAAACACCAGAAGGCAGTCAGTTACCATCTCGATTGTAGCTCATTTTTCAGACCATCAGTTGAGATGTCAAAGGTTACTCCAGTTTTGCTTGCCACCTTCCCTCACTGTGTGCAGACAGCAATTGCTCAAAACTTTACAACACCAGAGTCGGTGCTTGTAGCGGCATCTGTCAGTGTAGATGGAATCAAGTATCATCCAGGCATGATACTGTCTTCTGGGTCATGCTCTGGACGATTTGTAATTTGCTAAACAGCTGTCTGTCATTTTTTTCCCCCAGATGGCTATGGAACAGAAATTAACAATGCGAGTTATCGTCTCCGAGGGAGATATAAGAAAGATGACAATGAACCCTCGACCATACATACTTGAAGATTTGATTAGCTGGCTCAAAGGCACTCTCCAAACAAACTACAATTTTACCTTACAGTACCAAGATCCTGAATTTAATAATGAATTATGCAACCTCACAGACTTGTCTGAGCTCCCAGATAAACCAACAGTTAAAATCATCCCTATCGTTGAGCTTGTACCAGTCCCTGGAGGTTCTGAATTATGTAGTGACACAGGCAGCCAGGCAGACACAGAGATCCTGTCCATCTCTTTGGATAGAAGTTCTCAGTGGCCAGAGGTATTTGAAATTCCCAAATTTCAAGTCGATGTAGAGTATAGACTACGCCAAGGTAACCTGCAGTATCTCAGGGATGCAACCTTTCTTAAAGTCACAAAAGAACTAAAGCATGACATACTCGAGAAATTGGCTGAGACCATGTATGCATTTAAAGCATACCCAACGAAAGAAGATTTTGAGACTGTTGCTAAGGCTTTAGTGCAAACACACCCATGCCTTAAAGAAACCGGGTCACCCTCTGGCTGGAACGGTTGGAAGAATAGCCTTAAGTTCAAAATGGGTAATTATAGAACCAAAATGCGGCAGCTGGGTCGACTTGATGTTACTGTCAATGGTGGCAAGCGAGGAAGTGACACTACAAATGGCGATCCTCCCAACACACAGATCAAGAAGCCAAAGAAAGGGGAAATAAATTTCCTGCCTGATTTTCCAGAGGGGATGAATGACCAGACCATGGAAGTAGCTCGTGAGGTTCTGGTCAATGAAATGATGAAGACAAAGCCAAAGGAATCCCTGGTTAAGAAAGAGATGGATGTGACATTTGCTTTTCGCAGAAAGGAGATTGTCAAAGAGAAGCCTGCCATCAGCCAGCTGGTGCCAGCCAGCTCTTTTTACAGAAAATCAGGTTTGTGTTAAGTGTCTACATATCATGTAGTGTTGAGTATGTCAGATTAAAACAGTGTGAACATTGACTGATTCATTGTTTGCCATGTTTCAGGTTTCTTATGAATTTGGCAGAGTGGTAGGGAAAAATCTCAGAGAAAACTTCTTGGATGCACTTGACCATTTGACTCCAAGCCTCATTAACCTCTTCAAAAAGAAGAAAGGCCTTACTGGTCAGCTTTTGGCTGAACTTTTATGCCAGACAAAGGTAAGTTAACATATCTACATCAGTCCTGTTTTCCTATGAAGCATTTCCTTTTTATGAATTTTTTTACCTCTGCATTCTGTATTCTCATAATTTTATCTCCTATTTCCAGTTTATTTTTTCCTAATCTCTTCTTTTCATTTCTTGTAAATTACAGTCAGTATCCTTATAAAGTGTTTTATTCAATGTCCACTATCGTCTAGACAACTGAGCCAACAGACGTCAGATGCCTTTGTCTTCGGGGACTTCCGGTCATCTTGGGCGATGATCCTTCTGCTTTCTTCAAGACCTGCTTTGTAAGCAAATTAATTTTTTTATAAATGTTGCAGATGCATGTTCTTTGTGTTTATTTTATTTTCAAACCATTAATCAGGACTATGTGCTACAGATTTATTCAGTATTTCAGACTTGGACTTTTTTTTTTATTTATTTTTAACCATAAAATTGTCTGTATGTTTAATCAGTAAACTAGACCTTAATCATGAAATTAACTGAAAAAACTTGGCTGAAAGAATATGGGTTCAGTTAACAATAAATATTTTGCTGTAATTGTACAGTGAAAAGGAAGCTGAACAAGCCAGGCCTCATATCTTGTATGAAGAGAGTGTCTTTTACTATATGTCAGTGTACAGTGTTTCTTCTTAGGGTATTTTTATTGTTAACATTTTGAAAATGTATGTGCTAACTAACACACAATTGTACATTTGTTTCTCCGTAAGGACACAGCTGACAATGACTTGTACAGGCAAACTCCAGTGGGATTGCTTTTCATCGGTGAAGAGAACCTTAAGCTGAACCCGTCCAAAGTGGGAATCATCTTGGAAGGGAATGTGGTGATGTATGACCTGGCCAACCTTCCTCAGGCCTTCTGGGTCCTTTTTGGACTGATATATGCCCTGCACCTGGACTATCCCAAATACATGAAAAACACTTTTTGCTTTGTTCAGCAGGTGATGTTAAACCTGGGTAAAAGTGAGCTGGCACCCAAAATTCAGACTCTGAAAAACCAACTTACAGTGTAAAGAGGTGTTGTTACACTATTTCTCCAGATATGAGAAATATTGTTTGTTCTTTTAGAAAAGCGACTTGTTTGCACTGTTATGCCCTTTTTATATTTTATGTTATTGGATTGGCACTGATATGTCTGGTTTCATTCAGATTAACAAACCAAAAACTGAGGAAAATCAGTTTGCAGTGTTAAGTGGTGTTCTGAATCGTTGCACTACTGCTCCTGATACCAGGTGCCTAGTTTTGTGCTTTTAGAAAAACAACCTGTTATGTGTATGTTCACAATAAAGCATTTTAACCCTAACCAGGGTGTTTTCAACAAATGTTTCATCTGATTCCTTGATCGGAATAAGTGTTTATAATGCACCAGATTAAAAACTGAAATAATAATTTAATGATGATACCTGAACTAGGGGAAGAAAGATAAGTAAGCTACAACTAGGTATTTGGTACATTATACTTAAGATATTAAGTGTATTAATTGTGCAAAGGAGTTAAGTTGGCAAAACATGTCGAGTTAAATCAATTTTGAATTGAGTGTAATGTACTTAACATTTTAAGTTAAATGTACTTAGGTTTTCATTACACATTACTTATTTTTTTAAGGCAACCGGTTTCCTCAAATTTTTTTAAGTAAATTCAACTTATCCGGGTTTACAGTGTATATATTTTATCTTGTAATTACTGTATAGTAGATTATTATGTTTTTGTTACTCTGTTTATGTAAATATTTACAGGAGAAAGACACTGATTCATAGTGAAGTCTTTACATAAATTGCCATTTTCATTCCTCTCAATATATTTATATTTCTAATATCCAAACACACAATTTAAATTACAAGAACAATCAATCAAACAACAACATAAATAAAATAATTTTCCCCACAACATCAAAAGTTTCCTATCAAGGATATTTGGTTCACACAAAGAATAATTTAAACAAACTAATACAAATTGTATTAATATTCAGTAAATGTTTAAATAAGAAATAAGACATTTAACAAGCCACTGTCATTTTTTAGGCACAGAGGGTGAAAACTCCAACTGTTTGAGATTATTACTGATTGGGAAAACAGGAAATGGAAAGAGTGCAACAGGAAACACTATTCTAGGAAGAGAAGAATTTGAGAGTGATGTGAGCATTAATTCTATGATAAAAATGTGTCAGAAGGGATTGGGAGAAGTACAGGGCAGATCAGTAGCTGTTGGGACACTCCAGGACTCTTTGACACCACAATCCCAAATGAAGAAGTAATACAAGAAATTATGAAAGGTGTCTCAATGGTGGCACCAGGACCACATGCCTTCATCATTGTGCTGAGTTTGGAAAGGTTTGCTGAGGATGAGAAGCAAACACTGAATCTGATTAAGAAGATGTTTGGTCCTGATGCTATAAAGTACAGTATAGTGGTGTTTACTAGAGGAGATAAACTGAAAAAAACACTTGAAGATTATCTTAAAGCTGGTAATAATCCACATGTGAACAGTCTAATCAGAGACTGTGGTGGAAGAGTTCACTTGTTTAATAACAATATAAAAGATACCAAACAAGTTAGTGAGCTTCTCAAAATGATCGAAGAAATGATAAAGTTCAACAGGGACAATTACTTTACTAATGAGATGTTTGAGAAGGCAGAGATGTCGATACAACAGAAACAGTAGGAGATGCTAAAAGAGAAAGAGGAGAAGATTCAAGCTGAAGGAGAGGCTCTGAAGGACAGATATGAAGAAGAACTGGAACAGATGAGGAATAATATGGAGAAAGAGAGAGAGAGATTGGAAGAGGAAAGATGTAAAAGGGAAAACATGTTTAAGGAGAGGGAAGAAGAAATGAGGCGAGAATATGAGAAGAAAGAAGAAGAAGAGAAAGAGAAATGGTTGAAAGAGAACCAAAGAAGAGAAGAAGAGGAAAAACGACAGACTGCAGAAAATAACCGCATGATGGAGGAGATGAGGAAAGAACTAGAACATCAAAAAGATAAATTTCTCCAACAGCAAACTGAAAGAGATGAGGAGGACAGAAAAAGGGCAGAGAGAGAGAGAGAGGATAAAGAACGCTTTGAACAACAACAAAAGGAAACAATTACAAAACTAAAACTCAAACAGGAAGAAGAAGTCCGAAGGAGAGATGAGGAGGAAAAAAAGAGAGGAAAAGAACAGGAAGAAGAGAGAGAAAACTGGAAGAGTAAAATGAAGGAGGCTGAAAATGATAAAAAGGAGGAAATTGAAAAGAAACTGAGAGAACGGGAGATGAGATGGAAAGAGCAGATGGAAGAGAGAGATAAAGAATACAAGAGAACAAAAGAGAGACATGCTGAAGAACTGAGAGCACAAGAGGAAAATCAGGATAAAATGAGGAAAAGATTTGAAAAGGAAAGAGAACAAGAGAGAAATAAGTGGCAGGAGACAGAAAGGAGGAAACGAGAGCAAATAGAGAGACAGTATCAGGAAAGTAAAGAGAAAATAAAGCAGGAGTATGAAGAATGGGAAAAAATAAGAAAAGAAGAATGGAATAAAAGAATTCAAGAAGACAATAAAAGAAGAGAAGAGGAGCAAAAGAGTCTACAGAGACTGAAAGAAAGGATGGAAGCAGAAAGGCAAGAGGAAATGAAAAGGAGAGAGAAAGAAGATAAAGACAGAAAAGAAAAAGAAGACAGAGACTATGAGGAAATGAAAAATGACTATGAGAAGAAAATGAAGGAGATGGACAGTAAATATAAAGATGAAGCTAGAAAAAAAGCTGAAGAGATGAATGACTTTTGATGAGGACAAATATATAAAAGAATTAAAAGAATTGATTCATAATCAAAATGATTATAATGCTCTTAAAGCTCTATATGAAAGTAAAACAAAAGAGTTAGAGGAGCAGCAATGGAAATGCAATATCCTCTAAAACCCTAATGACACTTGAATGTTAACATTCACACAAGACAAAATAACCTACATTATTGAGACTATGATGCTTACTTCACTTTTTATCACAAGAAAGATAGAGACTTTTTATAGATACGTTGGGTTAAGCCAGTGCTTCTCAATTATTTTTGTTACGCCTCCCCCAGGAAGAAGAAAACATTTCGTGCCCCCCAACTGTCTGCCGTGACTGTAAACAATATCATTTGTCTATAAAAATGTTATACGTACACTTCTGCATAACATTGTATCCTTATTAACATTAAAGAAAACAAAAAAAAGAAAAAAGAAAGAAATATAGATCAACTTACAACAAAGAATAACTTTATTAACATTGTTTTTTTAGTCTGTAACAGAAAAGACTTAAAGTGCATCAATTTGCCTGAAATTAAAAAAAGAATTGCAATCCATATTTAAACTGTAAACATTTTTTGACCATTTGATACTGAAAAATAAAATTAAATATAACATTAACACAGGAGCACAATATATACAACACTTTGACCTACAAAAAAAAATTAATAAATCAGTTTGTGCTGATTTTTTTTTATCAAAATGAGGAAGTCATGATTAATGGCTTCAATGAGCACGTTTTGCAGTATGCCACCTTATATGATGCTAACAGTGCTCACTAGTATACTGAAGTAGCATTCACAAAGCGGACGATTGTTGGCAATATTTGGCACGTTTTCACTGAAAAAACTCGTGGCTTATCAGCGTGATTGGTGTGTAATGCCTTTAAGTGATGCCTTAATTTATTTGGCTTTATTAATTTACTTAAATTATTTAGTCCGCTGCCAACATTTTTAGACATAGGAAACATATCGGTCTTTCCTTGTCTCTCACCGTAGTCACAGTGAAGCCAAGCCATAC
Organism: Tachysurus vachellii; assembly: GCF_030014155.1. Taxonomy (NCBI): domain Eukaryota; kingdom Metazoa; phylum Chordata; class Actinopteri; order Siluriformes; family Bagridae; genus Tachysurus; species Tachysurus vachellii. The sequence goes on from NC_083463.1 coordinate 4,357,671, forward strand.
GCTGCGTCATATTTCCTCGTCTTAGCTTAGTCCTGGTCTGAACTCAAACAGAGAATCTGAATGGTTCATGAGTTAAAAGGAGAAATGAAGTGACATTTATGTGAATGGTTTATCATTGAGTAATACAAGAAAAACTGGTCATGAAGAGAGTCTGTGTAACTCTGGAGATTTGTGGTAATCATATTGGTACATTTGTACTGTAAATACTGAAAAACAATGATATGTGAGGGTCTTGTGCCAGAGTAAACCTGTGTGAATCTAAATTGATTAATGAATATAATTATTAGTATTACTGAAAGTTTTTTACTTTGTGGCTGTCCTGATCCTCCACTGCATTATGTTCTTGGGGAGTGTTTGAGTGTTGTTCAGTATATTTTCATTCTATTATAATTTGGTATTATATATGGGTATTATATTGTTGTTTAGGGGCAATGTCAATCAGGAAGACAAATCATATCAATTTTATAGTTGACTACTAATACATGGTATATTCATTATTCTGTTTTAATAAATCATATTAAAGATGACAAGCACTTCTATCTGTTTTCCTTTACATATTCTTTAGTCTCTTTAAGCTAGTGCCTCTCATCTGACTTAGCTGAAACATATAACTCTGTGTCATCAACTTAACAGTGTAAGCAAATACCATACGTTTGTTATACTGCAAGATTTTTCTTTGTGGAGAAAAAGGACGGTGGCCTTTGTGCATGCACTGAACTGGCTTAAAATCAATCATGGTACGCTACACTTATCCACTTCCATTAGTCCCAGCAGCCCTCGAACAACTATGGGAAGCTCGGATTTTCACTAAACTGGACATAAAGAGTGTGTATAACCTGGTAGACATCAGAGAGGGAGACGTTTTCTGCATGTCGATTTGGATTTGTTTGCTGAGTATTAAAGATACAATTATTCTACTTCCACTGTGTCTGTACGTTCATTACATATATATTTAATATAATATATTTATTTATTTGTATGGTGTTTTTAACAATTCACATTGTCTCAAAGCAACTTTACAGGTGTATAGAAAAAGAATAAAAATAAATATATAAATAGGTCTAATGGGTCATTGCAAACTCTGAGTTCAGCACAGACCTAACACTAATTTCTTCCTGCTAAAGTCTTCAAATATTTGCTGATAAAGACCAGACCATACAGCTGCAACAATGGTGTAAAGAAGGCTATTGCTTCGCAAAATGATTCACTGATTCGAAGCTTTCGAAACACCACACGCTGGCGACACCTGCTGGCCAAGATATTATAAATGCAACGAGATCTAGGCCAAACATAATGGCAAAGCAATTGCAAATATCTTAACAGTTTAATGTTTTCAATACAATGTGCAAATCATTAAATAATATTAAATATTAGTGTTTTAGTTATGTTTAATGTGAAGACCAATTTACATGCAATTATTATCACTAACTTTTTAATTACTCTCACAAGTCATGAAAGCTGCCTATAATACATGCAAAGTGAAGGTGTAATGTTATGAATAAGGGAGACGAAGGAGAACTATTGGATGATAAGATAAGGTGCTTTTTTTGCATGTTGTTTCAAGCCTGTATGAAAGTGAACTTATGCTTTACTAAAATAAATCTGTGGCAAGAATAAAAACAAGAAAAATATATCATTATGAATTTTAAGTTTAATTTTTCAAGAGTTTTAGAACTTATATTATTTATCTGTCTGTCTGTCTGTGACCTTTTCTTTTTAAGAGCAATTAATATTTTCTCTTTTTATTGACAGACAAATGCAGAAAGCATAAAACAAACATTTAAGACAGAATTTATATAAAATATTTATAATAAAATTACTAATCTTTAATATTAATTTAAGATTTTACCTAAAATATTATTCTTTTAACCAATTCTGCGAGGAGTGTTTAGGGAAACACCATATAACCAAAAGATTCATATCATATTGAGTTGATTGTTTTAAGTGATAGACATCAGATTATTGATCAGAAGTGATACAAAAATACATATTATAATAAATAACGACTCAGAAGTGTAAAAACCTGTTTATTAGACTTGTTCTGACCAAGAAGCATGAAATATCCTCGAACACGCTCCATCATAAACACATTCAGGTCTACATTCAAACCTCAGATTTTCACCAAATCAGATCAGTTAAATAAATCAAGCTTAAAATAAAAAACACATTATAAACATTTCCCACATTCTTTCTCTTGTCTTTACCTACAAACAGTTTATTTACAAAGTATACAAAAGTCCAGGAAGTGACGGTGAGAATGTGTGAGTCTCTGAGTGTAGAAGAATATACACTGAAAGTGCTGTTAAGCGCGAGTGTGTCCTTACTGCACTCTGTACTTATAGAACCAGCAGAGGCCTTTAGTGAAGTTCCAGCCCAGTGTGACGGAGAGAACGTAGAGGAGTCCGAGCAGAGCGAACGGGTAGAGAAGAACCACCGTGTTCTTCAGAAACGGGAGAGCTGAAAAACACACAAGAGGTTGAAGTTCATAGCATGTGTATCACACCAATGTCTCAAAATTATATACAGTAGTATTTAAAATCTTAGTGGAAAGCTAATATTACTGTCATAAAAAAACTGTCCATCCAGGATTTCGTGGTCATGGTGGTAAATGCTGGATCAAGCAAACGTACAAGCAAGAAATATTTGGATGTGTTTTCAAGTTGTTTATGATTATTGTTGATTAGAGCCAAATTGTGTTGTGTGACATCATAATAAAACATGAATTCGGGGCGTAAACAGGCTTCAAACATCACTACAGCTATCAAAGGATCATTACACATGTGTCTACAGTGGTAGGAGTTTAAAAGAAGAATGCTGTGTTGTGTAGAAATGCTGCGAAAATCAAGCACAAAATGCCTCAAATGAAATCCTAGAGAGACAAAAAAACAGTTTATTTAACAAAGTAAAAGAAAATGTTGTGAGAACTGAACTGTGATAAAAGTGTTATAAAGAATTGTTGATGTTTTATTGTGTTGGAAGTCATCTGCTCCACCTTCTCATTGATTGTGGATTAAAGACATTTTTCCCTTTAGCAAACTGGGGAAAAATCTGATATTCAGTTTTTATGAAAGGTCCAAAAACGTTTAGAAAATCGGTGGCAACTTTCTTGCGTACATGGAAACGTACACACTCCCTGATCATTGGAGAATTAATCATTATGATTAGAGAGTTTGACTCCTAACCTTAAGGTTGTGGATTCGAGTTTCCCCGGCCACGACTGAGGTGCCCTTGAGCAAGGCACCGAACCCCCCCAACTGCTCCCTGGGTGCCGCAGCATAAATGGCTGCCCACTGCTCCAGGTGTGTGTTCACGGTGTGTGTGTGTTCACTGCTGTGTGTGTGTGCACTTTGGATGGGTTAAATGCAGAGAACGAATTCTGAGTATGGGTCACCGTACTTAGCTGTATGTCACGTCACTTTGTCACTTTCCCCCAGTGGGCGGCCTTATCTCCAATAACCTTATAACTGATCAGTATGTGGTTTAAATGCTTTACATTGATGGTTTATTTATTTATATCTTTAAATTCTGGTATATCTGGCACTTTATTACCTGTGGGTAGTGATTATATATTTCTTTTCTACATATATAATGTTAACATTTAGAATTGTGTGTTATTAAATGTTTGATATTGTGTAAAAGGTGGAACAATTTTAAATAGACCTTTATTAAAAATAAAAGTTGTTTAAGTGTAACAAATCACTACAGCATAATGATACGATGCTAAAATTCTAAGAAAACTTTTACTTGTCAACAGCCAGTCCTCTTCCTCACGTTTTATTCCTTGTATATTTTGCTACTATCACATTTGAACGGTATTTAGTTTCATAACATTCGTCACATAGACACACATGGGTGAGAAACACAGACGCATCTGGAGCGCAAAATGGAGGCTCACGGTCGCTTACCGCTATAGCCGAGGAATGTGATGTATACGTAGTATCCGATGGCGATCAGCCACAAGGTGTTGCCCACGAAATATCCAACAAACCAGTCGGAGTTGATCACCACAATGTCTGTAACACAAACACACTCATTTATGTATATCTGAACATCCCAATATACTGTCTGCTTCTTACTGTCAGAAAGAAAGAACGAAAGAACGAAAGAAAGGCATCGCTGCTGTACATGTACAAAAAATTGTTATAAAACAGCACCCTCTACTGCCCTCTCCGGGGTAAGGGTAAATCCACAACGTTCACAACAAGGTTTTCACACGTCAGCTGTTATTAGTGTACACACTGAACTTCCTGTGACTGCTGAAGTAATTCAGTTCAATTTATTTGTTTAGAGCTTTTAACTCTAAAGTTTTTAAAGCTTAAATTTTTAAATTAAGTTAGTATTTATCTCTAACATTTATCCCTAATGATCAAGTCTGAGGTGACAGTGTTGAGAAAAAACACATTTGGTCCTCATTTGGGTGACACTGGACAGGAAATAATGTAAATGTAAATAATGTCCTTTCTACAAGAGTTAAACAAACAAGAGCTTCTGAGGAACTAACAGCTCAGAGTCATTTCTGAGTTCTTTATAGACCCAACACTAAAGTAATCACAACCTCCAGTGTAAAATCTCTTGAATGAGGAAAATGTATTGTATACGCTAATGATCATGTTAAATGTACAGTATTATTGTCCATGAAACATTCATTTCATAATATATAAATATAACTGGGGGGCACGGTGGCTTAGTGGTTAGCACGTTCGCCTCACACCTCCAGGGTTGGGGGTCCGATTCCCGCCTCCACCTTGTGTGTGTGGAGTTTGCATGTTCTCCCCGTGCCTCGGGGGTTTCCTCCGGGTACTCCGGTTTCCTCCCCCGGTCCAAAGACATGCATGGTAGGTTGATTGGCATCTCTGGAAAATTGTCCGTAATGTGTGATTGCGTGAGTGAATGAGAGTGTGTGTGTGCCCTGTGATGGGTTGGCATTCCGTCCAGGGTGTATCCTGCCTTGATGCCCGATGTCGCCTGAGATAGGCACAGGCTCCCCGTGACCCGAGAAGTTCGGATAAGCGGTAGAAGATGAAGTAAATATAACTGAACACCACCACCCCCCAAAAACACACAAAAAAAAAAACACATTTCCAATACACAAAATCAGTCCCTGAAATTAAAATCCACATGTTTATAAAGTTTCTTTTTCTTCTAAAATAGTCCCACATTTCACTCTAGGGGTCTAGTTTGATTGATAGACAAGACAGACAGATGTACTTGAGGGGAAATTTGGATCAGACATATTTTTACACACAGCACGTCCTATTAGAGCAGCATTTTCTCTCTGATATGGTCGATACAACCAGGTCCCACTATCCAGCTACCAGGTGGGAGCACGAAGGCTAATACATACCTCGTCTGTGATCCCTGAAACCAGCAAACTTCATGTATATCACAGGATGCCGGAGAAAAGTGCTGATCTTATAGATGCCTGTGATTGGCTAACATCCCTGTGACAAAGAGTATGCCCCGCCCACTCTGAAAGTACAGCCGATTTTGATTCCTTGGCAAAATAACCCATAATGTCCTGACCATATAATTCTAACCACAGCCCAGTAATGCAACGTGAAATAATTCGTAAGTAATGTAATGCAGTGCGCTCACAAAATCGGCTGTATTACCAAAAGAAGTGTGTAATGAATGAATGAAGACTCACGGTTGATGAAGAACAGCTGGAGGAAGTGTAAGATGACTAGCAGAGGGTAGAAAGCGTTCAGATGCACGTCGAAGGCGTAGCCCCATTCCACATCGTAATCTCTAACGGGATGCTTCATCAGGTATTTATTACTGACAATCCTACACACAAACACACAGTTATAAACACGATAGTGTGCACAATCTGCATTACATGTACACGACTATATATATGACATTATGTTCATATTCAGTTACTACATCCAGATAAATAAATAAATAATGTACCTTAAATTTTTTTTTAGTGCTACATGTTTTATTGTATAATCACAATATCTAACTTTCTCAAATGCTGAGCTTGACCAGGATTTCTGTAAAGTCAGCTAAACTTTAGTATTATATCTTATTAAATCTAGTGTATTAAAGTGACAGTCAGTGATTTTAGCTAAAGTTAACAGAAGTTATTATTTTTTAAAACAGCTGGTGTAAAAGGGTGAAGCTTTCTAAACTGACAGACGACGTGATTGACAGGTGAGTAGAGACGCACACTTTTCTGGACTGGTTGGATGTCAGTGGAGCACGATGTGTGTTTTCTCTGCTGTCTACAGATTTTTTATTTTATGTTGCAGTAATATTGTTAATCTTTAAAAAAAAAAAAAGCAATATGGATGCTGAAGTTTTAAGAAATACTCACTAAAAAAATCACAACTTTAATTTACAAGCTCCCTGTTTCGTATTGTTTAGTGCTACACAGTCTGTCTAAAAGAAATGTGCGTAAATTTTCACGCTCATGTAACGGAGGCGGAGATATGTATTATACAAAATTCAATAAATGAATGAATAAATAAATAAATAAAAATAAAAAATGAAATATCTGGAATGTGTACAAATTATTTTAATATTTCTCATTGTGAGATTGTTTGGACTGTTTTTAGAGGCTTTTTACAAATTTCAAGCTTTCACACCTACTTTTTAGAAATAAATGCTGAAATACACACACACACACACACACACACACACACACACACACACACACACACACACATATATATATAAGCTGCCTATAAGACATGCCTGTATCAGCTTAAAATCAGTTGTAGTGTATGGAAACAGGTTTAGTAATCATGTGTACATCCATCAATCCATCCATTATAACAATTCAATTGAAGTGAACAGTCAAACAGAGTAATTTAAAAGGGAAAGTAAAAGATTTGCAACACTGTAAGAAACATCATAAATAACATAAATATAAACCCAGACTCCCTGCCTGTGCCTGACGCCCCCCTGGTATTCAGTGTGCTCCGACTCACCACATGAGCGTGGAGATGAGCAGGCCGACGCCGATGCAGTCGATGAACACGACCCACAGTAAGAGCTTCAGCGTCTCCACAAAGCCCATGTCTAACACCAGACCGAAGCCTACAGTGGACACTGATAGGAAAAATACACATTGAATAATAAATTTAAGTTTCTCTCTCTCTCACACACACACACACACACACAGCCATTTTCAATCCAATAATTTTGGAGATGTTAATAAGACTGAAAATAAGACTACTCTAATTTGATTCCCACATATTATTTCTTCCACTGAAATAAAATTTACAGTGGAATTATTGGGTTGGAATTTTCAAATTATGATCAGTGTGTGTGTGTGTGTGTGTGTGTGTGTGTACTGACCGCACAGCCAGATGCTGAGCAGCACGAGAAAGGCAGGGTCATCACGGGCCCACTGGTCTTTGTTCTGTTTGCGGTAGTGGAAGTTTCGGTACACTCTCTGCGGCGAGGTGAACAGGTAGAGCATCTGCCACATGGCAAAATCAAAGTCCATCTGTTTAAAGTGAACAAGGCGCCGCAGGTACTTGTAGCGCTTAGCACCGGCAGTGTGTCGAGCGGCATCGCGGGTGTTCAGGCTGCTGTTGGCCTGTTTCTGAGGGGAGAACACTGTGGTGGGCAACATACTGACACACACACACACACACACAAAATTACAACCAGAAGAGTGATATATTTTCATGCAAGCACATTGTAGCAAGTACATTCCCTCTGTTTACAGCCAACTAAAGTTTATTACTTAATTTGCTTATTACATAGCCAAGATTGCTTTTATTGTACAGTTCATTTGCTTATGACTTAAGTTCCTAATTATTATTTCTGATCTCAGAATCGGAATTAGAATCAGGATTATTGACACACAGAAGGAATTTGGTTCCAGCTGTTTGTGACTCTTAAAATAACACTATACATTTAGTTTGGACTATACAAGACAAAAACAGACAAAACAAGACAAAACAGATGATGTGAGACAATATAGACAGTACGAGTATTAAATATGAATACAGAATATATGACAGTTTAGTAATGTACATACAGCGTGAGAAGTGCATGGTAGTGCAAATAACTGTTGTGCGTCCGGTACGAGAGTTTACTTTAGAACTTTTGTACAATATACAGCAGCAATAGTGTGTGTAACATATACATATAATGCTGATAATCTCACTGCATTTTTACTTTTTATGTTTAATATCAAAATTACAATTTATTTTATTTGATACTACGTATATTCTTAGTGTCTGCACTTTTATTTAGAGTTATTACATAGAATTATTATTATTTTTTAGAAATACTGATAGTTATTATTCTTTTGATGTTATAAAATCAAATCTCAGAATCAAGACCCGAACCGTGATCTGGTATAAATGATTAAATTCTATTAATTTTATTCTTTATATTTTCCCCAAATCACAAATTATTATTGTTTAATACATTTTAACGCAAACCTCTGAAGTGCTAAATTATTATTATTATATATAATAGTATTATATATTATATTAATATAATATAATATTAAATATTATTATTGAATTAATATTATTAATTCTTCTTCTTATTATTATTAGATATTATTATATATTATATTAATATAATTATATATCGTATTATTATACATTATATATTATATTATATATAATATATTTTTATTATTAATATTAACAGAGGTGTCTATAACAGGTGTGAATACTAGAACTTAGTATTTTTAATAACATTAAAAATACTATACACCAGTATAATAATAAACACACCAGTCTGCACTATAGGACAGTTATAAAAGTTTAACAGCAAACACTTTGGTTCATCTGATTATTGTCCAGATCATTGATCATGAGAGCTGCTGCATTCACACCTACAAAGTAAACTGAATTAGTGACACTGTTTCCAGCCTGAGTTACAGGTAGTTTTATACCTTTACTGAACACATCAACAATGAGGAAATGACTGTGTGTATAAATGAGAGTACAGATTGTCCTTTATAACATTAATATAAAAGGTGAGTTTAAACACACGTTACTGATTGTGTCTACAACATTAATATAAAGGTGAGTTTAAACACATGTGACTGTGTCTATAACATTAATATAAAGGTGAGTTTAAACACATGTGACTGTGTCTATAACATTAATATAAAGGTGAGTTTAAACACATGTGACTGACTGTGTCTATAACATTAATATAAAGGTGAGTTTAAACACACACGTTACTGATTGTGTCTATAACATTAATATAAAGGTGAGTTTAAACACACGTTACTGATTGTGTCTATAACATTAATATAAAGGTGAGTTTAAACACATGTGACTGTGTCTATAACATTAATATAAAGGTGAGTTTAAACACACGTTACTGATTGTGTCTATAACATTAATATAAAGGTGAGTTTAAACACGTGTTACTGATTGTGTCTATAACATTAATATAAAGGTGAGTTTAAACACACGTTACTGATTGTGTCTATAACATTAATATAAAGGTGAGTTTAAACACGTGTTACTGATTGTGTCTATAACATTAATATAAAGTGAGTTTAAACACACGTTACTGACTGTGTCTATAACATTAATATAAAGGTGAGTTTAAACACACGTTACTGATTGTGTCTATAACATTAATATAAGGTGAGTTTAAACACACATGTTACTGATTGTGTCTATAACATTAATATAAAGTGAGTTTAAACACACACATGTTACTGATTGTGTCTATAACATTAATATAAAGTGAGTTTAAACACACATGTTACTGATTGTGTCTATAACATTAATATAAAGGTGAGTTTAAACACACATGTTACTGATTGTGTCTATAACATTAATATAAAGGTGAGTTTAAACACACACGTTACTGATTGTGTCTATAACATTAATATAAAGTGAGTTTAAACACACACATGTTACTGATTGTGTCTATAACATTAATATAAAGGTGAGTTTAAACACATGTTACTGATTGTGTCTATAACATTAATATAAAGGTGAGTTTAAACACACACATGTTACTGATTGTGTCTATAACATTAATATAAAGTGAGTTTAAACACACATGTTACTGATTGTGTCTATAACATTAATATAAAGGTGAGTTTAAACACACATGTTACTGATTGTGTCTATAACATTAATATAAAGTGAGTTTAAACACACGTTACTGATTGTCTCTATAACATTAATATAAAGTGAGTTTAAACACACATGTTACTGATTGTGTCTATAACATTAATATAAAGGTGAGTTTAAACACACATGTTACTGATTGTGTCTATAACATTAATATAAAGGTGAGTTTAAACACACACATGTTACTGATTGTGTCTATAACATTAATATAAAGGTGAGTTTAAACACACATGTTACTGATTGTGTCTATAACATTAATATAAAGTGAGTTTAAACACACACGTTACTGATTGTGTCTATAACATTAATATAAAGTGAGTTTAAACACACATGTTACTGATTGTGTCTATAACATTAATATAAAGGTGAGTTTAAACACACGTTACTGATTGTGTCTATAACATTAATATAAAGTGAGTTTAAACACACGTTACTGATTGTGTCTATAACATTAATATAAAGGTGAGTTTAAACACACATGTTACTGATTGTGTCTATAACATTAATATAAAGGTGAGTTTAAACACACACGTTACTGATTGTGTCTATAACATTAATATAAAGGTGAGTTTAAACACACATGTTACTGATTGTGTCTATAACATTAATATAAAGTGAGTTTAAACACACGTTACTGATTGTGTCTATAACATTAATATAAAGGTGAGTTTAAACACACGTTACTGATTGTGTCTATAACATTAATATAAAGGTGAGTTTAAACACACGTTACTGATTGTGTCTATAACATTAATATAAAGGTGAGTTTAAACACACATGTTACTGATTGTGTCTATAACATTAATATAAAGGTGAGTTTAAACACACATGTTACTGATTGTGTCTATAACATTAATATAAAGGTGAGTTTAAACACATGTTACTGATTGTGTCTATAACATTAATATAAAGGTGAGTTTAAACACACGTTACTGATTGTGTCTATAACATTAATATAAAGGTGAGTTTAAACACACGTTACTGATTGTGTCTATAACATTAATATAAAGTGAGTTTAAACACACGTTACTGATTGTGTCTATAACATTAATATAAAGTGAGTTTAAACACACGTTACTGATTGTGTCTATAACATTAATATAAAGGTGAGTTTAAACACACATGTTACTGATTGTGTCTATAACATTAATATAAAGTGAGTTTAAACACACGTTACTGATTGTGTCTATAACATTAATATAAAGGTGAGTTTAAACACACATGTTACTGATTGTGTCTATAACATTAATATAAAGTGAGTTTAAACACACATGTTACTGATTGTGTCTATAACATTAATATAAAGTGAGTTTAAACACACACGTTACTGATTGTGTCTATAACATTAATATAAAGGTGAGTTTAAACACATGTTACTGATTGTGTCTATAACATTAATATAAAGTGAGTTTAAACACACGTTACTGACTGTGTCTATAACATTAATATAAGGTGAGTTTAAACACACGTTACTGATTGTGTCTATAACATTAATATAAAGGGGAGTTTAAACACACGTTACTGATTGTGTCTATAACATTAATATAAAGTGAGTTTAAACACGTTACTGATTGTGTCTATAACATTAATATAAAGTGAGTTTAAACACACGTTACTGATTGTGTCTATAACATTAATATAAAGTGAGTTTAAACACACACGTTACTGATTGTGTCTATAACATTAATATAAAGGTGAGTTTAAACACACGTGTTACTGATTGTGTCTATAACATTAATATAAAGGTGAGTTTAAACACACGTTACTGATTGTGTCTATAACATTAATATAAAGTGAGTTTAAACACACGTTACTGATTGTGTCTATAACATTAATATAAAGTGAGTTTAAACACACGTTACTGATTGTGTCTATAACATTAATATAAAGGTGAGTTTAAACACACATGTTACTGATTGTGTCTATAACATTAATATAAAGGTGAGTTTAAACACACATGTTACTGATTGTGTCTATAACATTAATATAAAGGTGAGTTTAAACACACGTTACTGATTGTGTCTATAACATTAATATAAAGGTGAGTTTAAACACACACGTTACTGATTGTGTCTATAACATTAATATAAAGTGAGTTTAAACACACGTTACTGATTGTGTCTATAACATTAATATAAAGTGAGTTTAAACACACGTTACTGATTGTGTCTATAACATTAATATAAAGTGAGTTTAAACACACACGTTACTGATTGTGTCTATAACATTAATATAAAGTGAGTTTAAACACACATGTTACTGATTGTGTCTATAACATTAATATAAAGTGAGTTTAAACACACGTTACTGATTGTGTCTATAACATTAATATAAAGGTGAGTTTAAACACACGTTACTGATTGTGTCTATAACATTAATATAAAGTGAGTTTAAACACACGTTACTGATTGTGTCTATAACATTAATATAAAGGTGAGTTTAAACACACGTTACTGATTGTGTCTATAACATTAATATAAAGGTGAGTTTAAACACACGTTACTGATTGTGTCTATAACATTAATATAAAGGTGAGTTTAAACACACGTTACTGATTGTGTCTATAACATTAATATAAAGTGAGTTTAAACACACGTTACTGATTGTGTCTATAACATTAATATAAAGTGAGTTTAAACACGTTACTGATTGTGTCTATAACATTAATATAAAGGTGAGTTTAAACACACGTTACTGATTGTGTCTATAACATTAATATAAAGTGAGTTTAAACACACGTTACTGATTGTGTCTATAACATTAATATAAAGTGAGTTTAAACACACGTTACTGATTGTGTCTATAACATTAATATAAAGTGAGTTTAAACACACGTTACTGATTGTGTCTATAACATTAATATAAAGTGAGTTTAAACACACATGTTACTGATTGTGTCTATAACATTAATATAAAGTGAGTTTAAACACGTTACTGATTGTGTCTATAACATTAATATAAAGGTGAGTTTAAACACACACGTTACTGATTGTGTCTATAACATTAATATAAAGTGAGTTTAAACACACACGTTACTGATTGTGTCTATAACATTAATATAAAGGTGAGTTTAAACACACACGTTACTGATTGTGTCTATAACATTAATATAAAGTGAGTTTAAACACACACGTTACTGATTGTGTCTATAACATTAATATAAAGGTGAGTTTAAACACACACACGTTACTGATTGTGTCTATAACATTAATATAAAGGTGAGTTTAAACACACATGTTACTGATTGTGTCTATAACATTAATATAAAGGTGAGTTTAAACACATGTGTTACTGATTGTGTCTATAACATTAATATAAAGGTGAGTTTAAACACGTGTTACTGATTGTGTCTATAACATTAATATAAAGTGAGTTTAAACACACATGTTACTGATTGTGTCTATAACATTAATATAAAGTGAGTTTAAACACACGTTACTGATTGTGTCTATAACATTAATATAAAGGTGAGTTTAAACACACGTTACTGATTGTGTCTATAACATTAATATAAAGGTGAGTTTAAACACACATGTTACTGATTGTGTCTATAACATTAATATAAAGGTGAGTTTAAACACACGTGTTATTGATTGTGTCTATAACATTAATATAAAGTGAGTTTAAACACGTTACTGATTGTGTCTATAACATTAATATAAAGTGAGTTTAAACACATGTTACTGATTGTGTCTATAACATTAATATAAAGGTGAGTTTAAACACACGTTACTGATTGTGTCTATAACATTATTATAAAGTGAGTTTAAACACGTTACTGATTGTGTCTAACATTAATATAAAGTGGGTTTAAACACACGTGTTACTGATTGTGTCTATAACATTAATATAAAGTGAGTTTAAACACACATGTTACTGATTGTGTCTATAACATTAATATAAAGTGAGTTTAAACACACACGTTACTGATTGTGTCTATAACATTAATATAAAGTGAGTTTAAACACACATGTTACTGATTGTGTCTATAACATTAATATAAAGGTGAGTTTAAACACACGTTACTGATTGTGTCTATAACATTAATATAAAGTGAGTTTAAACACAAACGTTACTGATTGTGTCTATAACATTAATATAAAGGTGAGTTTAAACACACGTTACTGATTGTGTCTATAACATTAATATAAAGGTGAGTTTAAACACACGTTACTGATTGTGTCTATAACATTAATATAAAGGTGAGTTTAAACACACGTTACTGATTGTGTCTATAACATTAATATAAAGTGAGTTTAAACACACAAGTTACTGATTGTGTCTATAACATTAATATAAAGTGAGTTTAAACACACGTTACTGATTGTGTCTATAACATTAATATAAAGTGAGTTTAAACACACGTTACTGATTGTGTCTATAACATTAATATAAAGTGAGTTTAAACACGTTACTGATTGTGTCTATAACATTAATATAAAGTGAGTTTAAACACACATGTTACTGATTGTGTCTATAACATTAATATAAAGGTGAGTTTAAACACACGTTACTGATTGTGTCTATAACATTAATATAAAGGTGAGTTTAAACACACATGTTACTGATTGTGTCTATAACATTAATATAAAGGTGAGTTTAAACACGTTACTGACTGTGTCTATAACATTAATATAAAGGTGAGCTTAAACACACGTTACTGATTGTGTCTATAACATTAATATAAAGGTGAGTTTAAACACACACGTTACTGATTGTGTCTATAACATTAATATAAAGTGAGTTTAAACACACGTTACTGATTGTGTCTATAACATTAATATAAAGGTGAGTTTAAACACACGTTACTGATTGTGTCTATAACATTAATATAAAGGTGAGTTTAAACACACGTTACTGATTGTGTCTATAACATTAATATAAAGTGAGTTTAAACACACATGTTACTGATTGTGTCTATAACATTAATATAAAGTGAGTTTAAACACACATGTTACTGATTGTGTCTATAACATTAATATAAAGTGAGTTTAAACACACACGTTACTGATTGTGTCTATAACATTAATATAAAGGTGAGTTTAAACACACATGTTACTGATTGTGTCTATAACATTAATATAAAGGTGAGTTTAAACACACATGTTACTGATTGTGTCTATAACATTAATATAAAGGTGAGTTTAAACACACACGTTACTGATTGTGTCTATAACATTAATATAAAGTGAGTTTAAACACACACGTTACTGATTGTGTCTATAACATTAATATAAAGTGAGTTTAAACACACGTTACTGACTGTGTCTATAACATTAATATAAGGTGAGTTTAAACACACGTTACTGATTGTGTCTATAACATTAATATAAAGTGAGTTTAAACACACGTTACTGATTGTGTCTATAACATTAATATAAAGTGAGTTTAAACACACGTTACTGATTGTGTCTATAACATTAATATAAAGTGAGTTTAAACACACAAGTTACTGATTGTGTCTATAACATTAATATAAAGTGAGTTTAAACACACATGTTACTGATTGTGTCTATAACATTAATATAAAGGTGAGTTTAAACACACATGTTACTGATTGTGTCTATAACATTAATATAAAGGTGAGTTTAAACACACATGTTACTGATTGTGTCTATAACATTAATATAAAGTGAGTTTAAACACACGTTACTGATTGTGTCTATAACATTAATATAAAGGTGAGTTTAAACACACACGTTACTGATTGTGTCTAACATTAATATAAAGGTGAGTTTAAACACACATGTTACTGATTGTGTCTATAACATTAATATAAAGTGAGTTTAAACACACGTTACTGATTGTGTCTATAACATTAATATAAAGTGAGTTTAAACACACACGTTACTGATTGTGTCTATAACATTAATATAAAGGTGAGTTTAAACACACGTTACTGATTGTGTCTATAACATTAATATAAAGGTGAGTTTAAACACACGTTACTGATTGTGTCTATAACATTAATATAAAGGTGAGTTTAAACACACATGTTACTGATTGTGTCTATAACATTAATATAAAGTGAGTTTAAACACACGTTACTGATTGTGTCTATAACATTAATATAAAGTGAGTTTAAACACACGTTACTGATTGTGTCTATAACATTAATATAAAGGTGAGTTTAAACACACGTTACTGATTGTGTCTATAACATTAATATAAAGGTGAGTTTAAACACACACACGTTACTGATTGTGTCTATAACATTAATATAAAGTGAGTTTAAACACACATGTTACTGATTGTGTCTATAACATTAATATAAAGTGAGTTTAAACACACGTTACTGATTGTGTCTATAACATTAATATAAAGGTGAGTTTAAACACACACATGTTACTGATTGTGTCTATAACATTAATATAAAGTGAGTTTAAACACACATGTTACTGATTGTGTCTATAACATTAATATAATGTGAGTTTAAACACGTTACTGATTGTGTATATAACATTAATATAATGTGTTTTTAAACACACAGGTTACTGATTGTGTCTATAACATTAATATAAAGTGAGTTTAAACACACACGTTACTGATTGTGTCTATAACATTAATATAAAGTGAGTTTAAACACACGTTACTGATTGTGTCTATAACATTAATATAAAGTGAGTTTAAACACGTTACTGATTGTGTCTATAACATTAATATAAAGTGAGTTTAAACACACACATGTTACTGATTGTGTCTATAACATTAATATAAAGTGAGTTAAACACACGTTATTGTTTGTGTCTATAACATTAATATAAAGTGAGTTTAAACACACATGTTACTGATTGTGTCTATAACATTAATATAAAGGTGAGTTTAAACACACACGTTACTGATTGTGTCTATAACATTAATATAAAGGTGAGTTTAAACACATGTTACTGATTGTGTCTATAACATTAATATAAAGTGAGTTTAAACACACGTTACTGATTGTGTCTATAACATTAATATAAAGGTGAGTTTAAACACACACATGTTACTGATTGTGTCTATAACATTAATATAAAGGTGAGTTTAAACACACATGTTACTGATTGTGTCTATAACATTAATATAAAGTGAGTTTAAACACACACGTTACTGATTGTGTCTATAACATTAATATAAAGTGAGTTTAAACACACGTTACTGATTGTGTCTATAACATTAATATAAAGTGAGTTTAAACACACATGTTACTGATTGTGTCTATAACATTAATATAAAGTGAGTTTAAACACACATGTTACTGATTGTGTCTATAACATTAATATAAAGTGAGTTTAAACACACATGTTACTGATTGTGTCTATAACATTAATATAAAGTGAGTTTAAACACACATGTTACTGATTGTGTCTATAACATTAATATAAAGTGAGTTTAAACACACACATGTTACTGATTGTGTCTATAACATTAATATAAAGTGAGTTTAAACACACATGTTACTGATTGTGTCTATAACATTAATATAAAGTGAGTTTAAACACACATGTTACTGATTGTGTCTATAACATTAATATAAAGGTGAGTTTAAACACACATGTTACTGATTGTGTCTATAACATTAATATAAAGTGAGTTTAAACACACACGTTACTGATTGTGTCTATAACATTAATATAAAGTGAGTTTAAACACACACATGTTACTGATTGTGTCTATAACATTAATATAAAGTGAGTTTAAACACACACGTTACTGATTGTGTCTATAACATTAATATAAAGTGAGTTTAAACACACACATGTTACTGATTGTGTCTATAACATTAATATAAAGTGAGTTTAAACACACGTTACTGATTGTGTCTATAACATTAATATAAAGTGAGTTTAAACACACACGTTACTGATTGTGTCTATAACATTAATATAAAGTGAGTTTAAACACACACGTTACTGATTGTGTCTATAACATTAATATAAAGTGAGTTTAAACACACACATGTTACTGATTGTGTCTATAACATTAATATAAAGTGAGTTTAAACACACACATGTTACTGATTGTGTCTATAACATTAATATAAAGTGAGTTTAAACACACGTTACTGATTGTGTCTATAACATTAATATAAAGGTGAGTTTAAACACACACGTTACTGATTGTGTCTATAACATTAATATAAAGTGAGTTTAAACACACACGTTACTGATTGTGTCTATAACATTAATATAAAGTGAGTTTAAACACGTTACTGATTGTGTCTATAACATTAATATAAAGTGAGTTTAAACACACACATGTTACTGATTGTGTCTATAACATTAATATAAAGTGAGTTTAAACACATGTGTTACTGATTGTGTCTATAACATTAATATAAAGGTGAGTTTAAACACACATGTTACTGATTGTGTCTATAACATTAATATAAAGGTGAGTTTAAACACACACATGTTACTGATTGTGTCTATAACATTAATATAAAGGTGAGTTTAAACACACGTTACTGATTGTGTCTATAACATTAATATAAAGTGAGTTTAAACACACATGTTACTGATTGTGTCTATAACATTAATATAAAGGTGAGTTTAAACACACATGATGCAGACACATGATGATCCTGCTGGTGTTTTGTACACAATCCTGAGGCCTGTGTTTACATCTCAGACCCACAAGAAGAAACTCCACTAAACCTCAACAATCACATATTTCACCTTTACATTGTACTGTATATAAAAGCAGATAGTTTACACACCTGCTGCACCGACGGTATCGTCACAGCCGATCGGTCGGTTCGGGTTTTTCTTTCCTTGTGCCAACACCACGAAAATTAACACATCACAAATTTCAGCTGAAACACTTCCTGTCGCGACCTGAACACGTAGCCCGTGCGTCTTACGTCGTGGCGCCGTGACGTCATTACGCACGGCAGCTTTATGGGAAATGTGGTCGTGTCACGTCGTTATACGTTAGTTTATGTTCAGATTGTTATAATTTCAGTTTAACTTTAAAGATTTATTAGTTTTTATTAGTAAGTATGTATTTTAGTTTAGAGAAACACATGAATACACGGTGCACAAACATGCAATTTATGCATGGTTTATAGACAATAAATAATACAGCTGTAATAAAGCTGTGTGTTGTGTTTGTGTGTGTGTGTGTGTGTGTGTGTGTGTGTGTAGGTGTAAACATAATAAAGTGCTCACTGAGAGTAAACAGTATAACAGTATATAGCAATTTGTTCACTTTCTACTGTTTATATTATTCAGTGTTGCTAATGCAATTGATATGATCGAACCACCATCTCTGCCACCACCTCTGATATATGATTGTGGGTATCTGATGTATATCGTCGCTGTCGGGCGGAAACCTCGTATGTCCAAATTTGGTCAATTTCATATTTTTTCACATATCGATGCTATTGGTCAGTCCCCACGTGGGTCTGTTATTTTTACAAGTTATTAACCAATCTAAAGTCTTGAAAATAGCTTGAGCGCAAATCTCATGCTGTACTCAACTGTCCACCTCTTCCTCACTCCGCGGGAGAGCTTTGCGGCATATTTCTCCTTAATAAGAGTTGCAACGAATCAACACGTCTTCTGAGGTAAATGTCTTCAAAACACTAGGCTCAAATAAAAAAAAATCTTGACCCCCGCTAGTTCTGGTGCTCGTCTGAGGACAGGAATTTAGCGCAAGACAATCCACTGCAACGCGGACTAAACCCTGTGCACTGCAGATAAGGTACGCCGTTTTTTTCATTTCCTGAAAAATAACGGTTTTGGAGATATGAGGATTCCGCCCGACAGCGACGATATGCTGGTCACATTTACACCATTTCAAGATGTCACAGTCCTTTTGATGATGTTTGGTTAAGTTATAAATGATCCATTACAAAGATACATAAAGATAACATTCGAGGTCTACCTGTTGTTTTGAACTGTAGGCGGTCACATAAGTTTCTACAGACTGACACATTGGACTGAGGACTTTGATGTTTTGTTCCAGGTCATGGAGCTCTTGGTAAGGGAGACTAACTTACGTAAGTACAGCACTAAAGAGAAGGAGTGTGTGGCCATCAAATGCCCAGTCCTAACCCTAATTTTCCGAACCACCATTAAATCATTTCTGTGGAAATATATTTTTTAAAGTAGTTAGGTTTCAGTCTGAGAATATAATCTGCAGAGGAACCACCAACAGGTCCAGCAATGTGAGCCCAAGGTATGTAAAATTGTTTTAAATGATGGAAAAGTCTTTCTTGTCTTTGATGAAATAGTAATTTTGTAGGATTGTTATTGTGGTGTTTTAACCCCAGCATAATGAGTGTTTCTGCTAACGACATGTTCTGCATTTGATCCTGTTCCTGATCTAAAGGTTGTGAGGTCAACACCCAGGACCACCATCTGCCACTGTTTTGCCCTTGAGCAAGGTCCTTAGATGTAACAATGTAAGTTGCTCTGGATAATAATGCCTGCTAAAGGCTGTCAATGTTTCTACTTATCATCCGTCCGTCTGTCTGTCTGTCTGCTGTCTATCTATCTATCTATCTATCTATCTATCTATCTATCTATCTATCTATCTATCTATCTATCATTAATACATGATTAATAATTACAAAGAAATTAACAATCTGACAATTAACAGTTAATAAAGACAGTTTGTCGTCCTCTTGGCAAGCGACCCATTTCTCAGCACGGCGAGCACTATTTACGTTCAAGGTTTATTATTGTCAATGCTACCATATGTGCAGACATACAGAGGAATCGAAATACCTTTCTCTAATCAAGTGTTTACATTGGCAATGCAATATAGAGGGTTTGTATAAAAAAACAGATTATATGGATGTAACAGCAGTGTAATTGTAATAAACAGACATATTTACACCTGTTTGCAATGAAGAAATCACTTAAATAAGACCTGACTGACAAAGTGAAGTAGACCAAAAGATCCTCAAAAGCTACACATCATGCCGAGATCCAAAGAAATTTAGGAACAAATGAAAAAGAAAGTAATTGAGATCAATCGGTCTGGAAAAGGTTATAAAGCCATTTCTACAGCATTTTTCTGACTCCAGGGAACCACAGTGAGAGCCATTATCCACAAATGGCTAACCAAAATTACCCCAAGAGTGCAGCGATGACTCATCCAAGACATTACAAAAGACCCCACAACAACATCCAAAGAACTGCAGGCTTCACTTGCCTCAGTTAAGGTCAGTGTTCACGACTACAAAATAAGAAGGAGACTGGGCAAAAAATGAGTTCCAAAACAAAAAACACTGATGAACTGCGGACTGACAAGACAAAACTTGAACTTTTTGCAAGGTGTTTGTTTCCCATTACATCTGGCATGAAAGAAACACTGCATTTCAGAAAAAGAACATCATACCAACAGTAAAGTATGGTGGTGGTGGTAGTGTGATGGTCTGGGGCTGTTTTGCTGGGGCTGTCAAAAAATCCTGAAGGACATTGTGCGGCCATCTGTTCAATACCTCAAGCTGAAGGGAACTTGGTTTCTGTAGCAGGACAATGATCCAAAACACACCAGCAAGTCCACCACTGAATGTCTGAAGAAAAACAAAATGAAGTCAAAGTCTCGGCCACTCCTCACCTGAATCTCCTCACCTCACTCCTCACTCCACTCCTCACCTGAATCTTATTGAGATGCTGTGGTAGGACCTTAAAAAGGTGGTTCATGCATGAAAACCCTCCAATGTGGCTGAATTACAACAATTCTGCAAAGATGAGTGGACCAAAATTCCTCCACAGCGCTGTAACAGACTCATTGCAAGTTATCGCAAACGCTTGATTGCAGTTCTTCCTGCTAAGGGTGGCCCAACCAGTTATTAGGTTTAGGGGGCAAACACTTTTTCACACAGGGCCATGTAGGTTTGGATTTTGTTTTCCCTTAATAATAAAAACCTTCATTTAAAAACTGCATGTTGTGTTTACTTGTTTTCACACACACACACACACACACACACACACACACACACACACACACACACACACGGTATACTGTCCGAAGGAATTTGTTTCTGAACTTTATTGTGTAGGAAAGGCACTCCTGGACTGTCATGATGATAATTAATCTTTAATTGATTGATTGATTCTAATTTTAAACAGATTCTGAAATAACTTGAAAAGACCAGATGGTGTAATTTTTTTTTCAATTCAATTAGGTCAAGTGAGCTCGGGTGCACCAGTGCAGGCTTAGAGAGCTGTTCAGACTGCTTCAGTTTAATATTTATGCTCAACAATTTCCAGTAAACTTTTATTTTTATTACTGAAATAAAAAACCCTAGCTTTTTTATGTGTTAAAACTTCATTGAAAATCACCTTCATCCCTGTGTATTGTTGCTGCCTGCTTCTGTTTTCCAAAGACTCAAATGGGGGAAGAAATAATCAAACATTTCTAATAAGTGTTCTTAATAAAGTGCTCACTAAGTGTATGTCCGATATAAAATAATTTTACCTATAGTTAACTTTAAAAAAAAATTCTCATCAAAATGTGATTTAAATGCCTAAACTACATTTAAGTTTCTAAATGTGTGTCTCAATTATATAGACTATATATTAATGATATATATTTTTGATTCATTAAATTAATTAATTCCTTCATTAAAATAAACTAAATCAATTACTAAGCACAACATATAAAACTAAAATAACAACAAATCTGTAAGCTGGAATGACATATTTCATTGGCAATGAAAGGCTTGAAATAAGCAAAGGAATTAATCAAATTTATTATTATGTTTGGCCTAAAAGTCTTATATTATTGTAGCCATGATCAGATTTCCAGTTTACTTCAGCTCCACACCAGTATTCACCAGCGTGCTGCTCAGTCATATTTGATCTACACAATCATTTTGATTTGTAAAGCTTAAAGTTACTGTATATGTTTATGTACAGGTGGAGTGGGGGGTGAATGAATGTGTGACTGAATGTGAGACAAGTTAAAACACCAAATTTTCTCCATAATTAAGTCAACACTACTATTTTAAAGTAAATTGGAAAAAATATTTTGTCCCTTTTTTAAATTTCACTTAGTTACATAATAATGTTTCTATTTCCTTTAATCATTGGTATGAAAGTTTTTTCTTTTTATTAAATATTTTCCATGTGCCAATATTTTCTAAAATTTTGTTCCATGTTTTATCTATCTATCTATCTATCTATCTATCTATCTATCTATCTATCTATGTTTCTATTTAATGATTAGTATTTAAAGTATAATGCAAGTTTATTTGTCTTTTTTTTTACATACAGATGCCATCTAATATGTTAATAATGTTTGTAATTCATAGTACGCTACACATATCATGTGGCAATGGTGTACATTTAGAATTTTTACTATAGTATGTATATATTTGTGAATTAAGTCATTATTCTATATTCTATAGGTGAATAGTGCAGATCAGATGTAATTAAATGGGGGAAACTTCCTGTATGTTTACTGTATAAATATTTAGACAGTTTTTGTGTGTATAAAGCTCTAGAGCCGCCAGAGGGCGCCATATAACTGCTGAACGATTAATCAAATCAGGCTTTTGTTCCCTCTAATACTCATTGTAGTCCTGTTTTTCACGTTTTTCACGTGTTAACTTTATGAACGGTGTGTTAAACAAAACGAATCGTTAAATTAAAGAAAGGTACAGTCAAGACAGTGGCTTTGACCAGAAGCTAAACATGGTACTATATACATATTGATAGCTTATGGGAATTAGAATTACAAAATTGTTTTAATATTGATCTATTGAAATATTGTTCTTAATCATCTAAAAGACAACCGACTTTATACACACCCCTACAAAGGGCTGTACCATTCCTAACTAGAGACCCTGATTCTCCACACTGCTATGTCTGATCTGTCTGGATATATAAAAAGTTTAGTGCCTTAAGTGATACATATTTAGTGTTCAGCTGAAGTTTATGTGCACTGAAAGTTCCTTCTCTGTCCTACAACCAGTCTGATTTAAGCAGGGAGTGAAAAAGGATTTTTATCCACTCCAGGTGCACAAGTCCCCAGTTTTTTCCCGTTTGCACCCTTGTAAAACATGTAGCTTGTGAATTTTTAACCATCCATATTTTATACATTTCATCCAATTTTAATGCTTTCGTTTTATAGCCTTGCTGCTTGCTGAAAATTTAAAGCAAAAGTACAGTAAAAAAAAAAAAAAAAATCAAATTTAAACATTTTTCCATTTTCTCCAGATGTACTTGATGAGCCGAAACAGATTTATTTAACTACAGGCTAAAAAGTCATGAAACACACACACACACACACACACACACACACACACGCACAAACACAAACATATACACACACACACACACACACTCACAAACACATACACAAACACACACACGCGCACACAAACACACACACACACACACACAAACATGCACACACAAACACACACACAGTCACAAACACATTGCTAAACTGTCTATATAGAAGCTTGGCCTGTTAGTGCTGTGCCTTATGTCAGATTATTAAGTGTACATGAGAAGGAAACAAGTCTGTGTTGTGTGTAAAGGTCAAACTTTAGACAAGAAGACGGCGAGGTGATGTCAAATTCACAGCTGAGTGTGTAAAGTGTGAGGGAGGACCAGTGTCAGATAATTACTTAGGTAGCATCCCCTTAAAGGAAAATTCACATAAACTTCACACACTTCATTTTACACACTATATTCGTGCTCTCATATTACATACACTCATTTTATTTCTGTCAGATTTATTTCTTATTTTTTGTAGAACCCTCTGATTTTTTCCTCAGTAGCATCTAGGATATTGGCTTTAAACACAAGTGCTTACCTTTAACCTGAAAAAAAAAAATTAGGGATACAAAAAGAGATAAAGATAAAAGAAAGCAATTATTTAAAAATAAATAAAACTCATATGGTGAAATGAATGAGGAATAAAAAGTTTTATTGCTGTTAAATAGCTAAAATACTCCTAATCAGAATTAAGACATAAATTTGCTTTAATTTAGGCATGGCATACGCTTAAAAAATAGCACTTGATCCAGCGCAGCATTTTTTATTATATTTTTGCATTTTATATTTTTACATTATATGTTTTCACCTCCCGAAGGTAGGAACCAAACACACACATGCACTCTGAACCTCCAGAAGTTAAACCACTTCTCATGTCATCCGCTAAGCCGCATGTCTCAATTTTCCGTTTCTCAAAGCTTTACCACTTCAGACAATAACCATGAAAAAAAATACCTTGACTTTATTCCCTTTTGCAGCTCTTTCACCTTTTTTATAATTGATCATTTATTTTATGTGATTTATTCATGTTGTCAACTAAAAGAGCGTTTCAGGACTGCACTCCTAAAAAAGGTCACAGACACAGCATGACAAGTAGACATGACAAGTAGATATAAAAAATACAACTTCCAAATAATAGTTTACAGCCCATAGCTTTGAATATGTTTTTTTTTCTAATACCTTACAAGATTTCTGAGATGGCAAGGTTCAAGTTCACTGAGAAGAAGAAGAAGGTGAAGTGAATTTCTTTTCTGCGTCCTGTCTCTTTTTTACATTCAAGTGTTTTTCTTTTTCATTTGTTTGCAGTGTGACAGGTTCTGGCTTGTTATAAAAGCACGAAAGTTGAAAGTGAATTCAATTAACATTAACATGTGGTTTGACACGCTGGAAGCAGCTGTGTGTGATTTAAGGGTGTATTCACATCTGAAGCATTTATATCCATTTGAATTTGTCCATCTTTTATATGATTCCAGTCCGTCTATGGAAAAGCAGTAAATTAAAAGCAACTGCTAAATGAAACATGAATACAAAAAAATGGAAGACTGAAAATGACTCTGTATATTACAGAATCATAAAACAAAACTTATTTTTATGAAATTTTGTGTGTGTGTGTGTGTGTGTGTGTGTTGTTGCTCTCAGCACAAAGAACTGTAGTTTATAATATGTTTTATTTATACAGGCAGGTGTGATTTGTTTTGATTTGAGTCTCGTCTCTGCCTCTGTCTCCATCCCGCCCCTGTCAATCTCCACATTGTGCTGTGATTGTCTTCACCTGCTTTTTGTTTAGATTGTGATCAGTTTTTTTGTTTAAACCCTTTAGTTTGTTGTGAGGTCTTGTTGATTGCATTGTATGTTTCTAAACTATGTGTTTTTCCTACTTTTTACTGCTTCTAACCGAGAAAAAAATGCATTATTAAGCAGTATAAAACATTATGAAGTAGTTCCTCATATTAACTGTACATTAGAGAAATGATTCATTTCAATCTATCTCATGTGCCAAAATGAGAAACAGGAAGAAAAGCAGCTTAACTCTACCTGTCAGTCTGTTTCACCGTTTTATCCCCACAGGAGATGTGTTCCTAACTGGATTTATATGATCAAACAGTTTCTTAATGTGTGTGTACATAAATTCCAGCAGGAAGTTCAGTAAGTGTGACCAGAGCTTCCTGAATGTTCACTGAGACCTTAATATCTGCGTTAAGTTCCCGTTTGAGTTACTTTGCTAATCGCTTACTCACACAGCCATATTGCTGTTAATCCTTTATTCAGAATATGCTCCTTTATAAATTTTTATTAAAATATATTAGCGAGTTCATGGCTAAACGTAGATCAAGAGGTAAGTATGTAACGTTCTTAGGCCCTTATTGACTAAGACTTGTGTATAAACACGTGCAAGCTTGTGATGTCAAGCTTGAATTATGCCTTAAACAGCCTCTTATACTGACACACCCAGCTCTACACACACACACTTGGCTGCTCTGTCTCATCTTGGTCTGTATCTCAGTCTCACACACACTGTGCTCTGACTACAGCCATTAATCACAGCTGCTCTGCACGCACAGGAGCATTAAGAGAAGAGATGACATCCCATAATATTATTAAGCTGATTATGGTTTTCCAAAAGATGATAGAAAGAAGTGACAAGCCTTCCTGTTTGTGTAACGAGTTCAGATAGAAGAGAAAGACAGAGTAAGAAAAAAATGTAGGGAAGAGAAAAGAAGTAACAGATAAAAGGACAGAAAGGAGAAGTGAGATAAAAAGATACAGAGAGAGAGAGAGAGAGAGAGAGAGAGAGAGAGAGAGAGAGAGAGAGAGAGATTATGTTTGTATCTTTAAGTAAGAACATTATTATTATATTATTATAATATTATTATTATATTATTATTATATATGACTGCATCATCATCATCTGGATATTGTGTTTAGTTTCTTGTGTAATTACATGACATTTAATGGCTCCACTAATTGCTCCAGAAGGCTTTCATGGCAATGTTTGTAGACTTATATGTGTAATATTAGTCAATCATTTAAAAGTTATCTAATATATATTTTGTTTTACACAATTTTAATATTGTGAGCTATTTTGTGTAGCTTCATGACATATAATCTTAATGAAGTCTATTTCCAGGTTTTAACTCTACATGTTGTAGAGTGCACAGAGTTTACTAGGGGTGAATATTTATGCAAGCCACTGTATTATATCATAACAAAAAATATCCCAAACATGAGATTTCACTTGTGAGCAACATGTAAGAAAACCACATCTTATGAATTAAAGCCACCTGCCCTAAGTGATAAATGACTCGAGTAAAGTTCACATGAGAATAAAAACATATGATATATGTTTTATCCATAACGTAAAATTCATACATGATCATTGGCTCATTCACATGCGAAACCCGGCGAAACTTTTCTGTAAGGACATTTTTTTTAAATTTTTACCATTTAATAATGCCTCATTTTCATAATATAGCACAATGAGTCCTTGATAAAAGAGAAAACTTCATTAGTGTGCAACATGTTGCATATCGTTGCTGTCAGGCGGAATCCTCATATCTCCAAAACCGTTACTTTTCAGGAAATGAAAAAAACGCCGTACCTTTTCTGCAGTGCGCAGGGTTTAGTCCACGTTGCAGTGGATTGTCTTGCGCTAAATTCCTGTCCTCAGACGAGCACCAGAACTAGCGGGGGTCAAGATTTTTTTTCTTTGAGCCCAGTGTTTTGAAGACATTTACCTCAGAAGACGTGTTGATTTGTTGCGACTCTTCTTGAGGAGAAATATGCCGTGAAGCTCTCCCGCGGAGTGAGGAAGAGGTGGACAGTTGAAGTGTCCAATGGAGTTATGAGATTTGCGCTCAAGCTATTTTCAAGACTTTAGATTGGTTAATAACTTGTAAAAATAACAGACCCATGTGGGGACTGACCAATAGCATCGATATGTGAAAAAATATGAAATTGAAATTTGGACATACGAGGTTTCCGCCCGACAGCGACGATATTTAGGGCTTTAATTTAAAGAGTTTGTACAGATAAATAAATGTAAAATCGCACAGATGTTTACAGATGTGCTGATATTTTTGTATTTTGCAACTGGACTGGAATGACTCTCTCTCTCTCTCTGTTCCCCCCTCTCTTTATCTGTCCATTTCTCTCTCCCCAACTTTCTCTCGAACTCTCTCTATTTCTGTGTCTATTTCTCTCAACCCCATCCCTCTCTCACTCTATCTATCTGTCTCTCTCTCCCCCCCGAATTTCTCACCCCCTCTCTATCTCTAACTCTCTGACACATGTCAGGTTTCAAGTGTGTGATGTCTCCCAGTTTTATTTATTCTGACTGCTACAATTTTATCCTGCATAATTCTGTAGATTTTTTTTTCACCAATACATGTCGAGCTTTTTTTTAGAGCTTTTTTACAGCTCAGCGGTTCACTGAACAAACCTGAAGTGAGGTACAATTACCACACGCCAAGCACACGCCAAGCACACGCCAAACACACTGAGGATATTTGTTGTTGGATTGGCCAGGTGGAGAGCTGGTGTACATCTGGCCACCATTTGTTCACCTCTCTGCTCACCTCGTACTGTAAAGGAGTTTAAACACATACACACACACACACAGCCTGTACAGAGTGTAATGGACGAGGGCCGGTTGGCCTCTCGGATCTCAGCAGGGCGGAGTGAAGAATTCATGCATTATGCAATCACACCATCAGGACAGCCAAACATGCAGAAGAAATTTTCTCAAGATGGTCCTTTAACTTTTCTGTTATTACAACTTTACAGTCTGAACTTGAAGTGATCAGACTCATTCGACATGCGAGAAACTGGCCTCTGTAGTGCCTCAGACTGTAAACAAGAGAAAAAACTTGCACTACATCACTAACACCCTAACAATCAGGCCAGGAGGTATGTATTATATATACTCACCTGTCAATCATATTTCCTGTAAATCCCCTTGTAGTGAAATGTTACTTCAGGTCAGGGGTCATCAACTGGTGATCTGCTGCACAGATCCAGATCTCTCTTTTGCATTTATGTCATGTAAACATTTAAGACACATAAATGCCTTTCAGTTTAGTTACTCTAGTTTTCTAAACACAAACCAGCTCGGCTTCTGTAGCAGATACTCTGTTGTTGTTTATCCAGTCTCATGCTTTTAAGTCAGTTATTTAGTTTAAAGCAGCTTATAAGATCAGACTCACTATTGGGCTAAATACATTAAATTAGAAAAAAAAAATCATTATTTTGACATAGTATCTTGTTGCTGTGTGATATCTTGTTATTGTCTTATTGGTTCATTATTTTGACATAGTATCTCATTATGTGTAAGAAGTGTTCCAATCTAAGTCATTATTTTGACTTACTACCTTTGTATTTTGATTTATTCTGTCAATATATGAGATACTGTGGCATAATGATTTACTAAGTCAAAATAATGATATAACTAAAAAAATGTTTTAAATATTCATGACAGTACAGACTCATCTGTTCAGAGCCCATGGAGATAACTGTTGTCACCACTCAGTCATGTTAGTTGCTAATCTGGAGCAACTGCCCTGTACTGTACTACACAATACTAAGTGCACTATAACATCTTATCTACACTTAATAGAGTATACGTTTGCAGCCAGCTTATGTACAGCCAGTGTTTTATATATGTGAAACCTGCGGGTATTATGTAGCGAAGGAACACTGAAGGGACAATGTGAATACATCTGTGAAAGCAGGTCATAATTTCTTCCCTGTCAATCACAGTGACACTAACCAATCATGGGCGTCTGTGAGCTCATGTATGTGGAAGTGGGTAGACAGCCTTTTCCTTCCAGTGTGTTAGGCTACATTGCA